>NW_024537728.1:0-61143 GCF_016628075.1 Suillus paluster | reverse complement strand
AGTCGCTGTGTATGAGGCTCATTTCATTGCGCTCCAGCCTCGAGCTTAACTCGACTATCGCGACTGTAAGATCGCTATGACCGGTTGAGAAGTGGGCCTCGGACTGAAAAACTACCTTTCAATATCATGTGGGCTGCATTCGGTCCAGTGATCCGCAAGGAGCCGAAGGGTGTCGTGTTGTCCATTAGCCCTTTCAACTATCCCGTATGGCTCGCGCTTGGACCTATCGTATGTTGCCTTTCGTTTTCTCGCTTCCAGTTCGCTCAATGATTTCCTGCAAGATTGGAGCGATTGCTGCTGGCAACTGTGTCGTTCTTAAACCATCTGAGGCTGACCCCCGCTGTAAGCGGCCTCATCGCCGAGCTTATTCCAAAGTATATGGACAGTGATGTCATTAAGGTCGTGCTGGGTGCCGTTGCGGAGACCACCAAGGTATGTTATCCACCCTTCGTTATGTATGGACTGGGTACTCATTAATGCAGCTTATGGAATACCCATGGGGCCACGGTGTGTTCCATGTACTATTTTTTATTGTCTTATTTATGATGCGAGATGACTAGTCCTGTACACTGGGAGCGGGCGTGTAGGAAAGATTAGGTATAGCCGCCGCGAAGACTCTTTCGCCCGTCAGTCTTGAGGTAAATCTGCACATTCATTATGATATACTCGTACTAACATCTTTCTAGCTTGGAGGGAAGTCTCCCGTTGTTATCGACCCTAAATGCGACTTCAAGATCGCTGCACGCCGTATCATGTGGGGCAAGTGCGTGAATGCAGGTCAGACCTGCGTCGCACCAGACTATGTTCTCGTCCCGCGCTCTGCTGAGGATGCGTTCGTCAAGGCCCTCAAAGATGCGTGAGTATATCGGCAAACCCCTGTGTATGTCATGCTCAATCTAGACCTTCCATGTCTGCAGACATGACGAATTTTATCCTTCCGGTGCCCTATCCACGACAGATATCTCTAACCTCGTCAGTACGGCGCACTTCCACCGTCTCAAGAATTTATCGGGAGCACATCCGGCACCATTGCTTTTGGTGGGCAGACCGATGAGTCGAGAAAAATTCATCGCCCCTACCATAGTTAAGGGTGTCAAAGATGGAGACTCGTTGATGAGCGAGTGCGTAAATCTGCACAAGCATCCCCAACAGCGTCCTAATTGTTTGTATAGTGAGCTGTTCGGGCCGATCTTGCCCATTATGCCTGTGGACAACGTCGATGCTGCAATTGCATACATCAATGCTCAGTGAGTTGTGCTTCCATTAGCATGTTTATATCATACTGAACGTTGCCAGCGATCATCCCCCTTGCATTGTACTGTTTCTCACCGGACGCGGCCTTCAAGAACAAGGGTGTGTTTTTCTTTCGGTTACCTATCAAGCCATCGTCGTTGACATTCTTCGCTAGTGTTTGACAATACCCAGAGTGGCTCGGCAATTGCCAATGATGTGTTGATACACTGCGCTAGTATGTCTTACCGTTCCAACGAGGATAGGTCACTGATTGTGTTTCAGTCGATGGATTGCCATTCGGCGGTACTGGCCCCAGTGGATGTAAGTTTGTCCTTCTCTCAAGCAAGTCAATACTGATCGCATCTTATTAGCTGGGTACCACACAAGAAAATTCTCTTTCGACATGTTCACGCACCAACGTGCCTCCCTTGACTCCCCCGGATGGTTCGTTATTTGCTTACGATTCTGCCTGCCTGCTCACTTGTGGCATCTTATAGGCTTGACTCCCTCCTAACAGGAAAGTTTCCCCCTTACACCGTAAGTTTTGACGACCTATGTCTTTCGGCAGTCCCCTCATGACAATGTCCAGGCCAAGAAACAGGCTACCCTCAATCGGATGATGGGTGTCAAACTCCCACCCCGGCCCCGCTTCCCAGTAGCCGGGGTAAATGCCAATGTACGTCGTCATAATGTCTGACACTCACGAACTTGGCTTATTGAACAAGGCGCTCTAAGGGTTCAATCAAAAGGAGAAGCAACACTAAATGGCTGCTTCTTGTGGTAAGCATGGCGATAGTCAGCCTAGGTTACACACGTGCTGCGGATGTTGGTGACTGGGCGGGGCGGTTGAGGGGGTTGATCAAGGTGTAGGCTTATTTTTCATTTATGTCTGTCTGTTGTTGTTCGACCAGCTCTACTTATCGTGACTCCACTCATTTCGGAATGTATAGCTAGCGGGACATCGCTTGATATTATTGATCTGTTGCACTTAGACTTCATTCTTGTGAGAAGGCATCTTGAGGACGGGATTTATTGGAGTCGATCAAGTATCGCGTTCCGTTGACGGACTAATTGAAGCACCGTAACTGGTGGCCGCCACCCAGTATAGAACATCCTCAAAGCCCTATTCCAAGCTTGAGGTATTTAAACCTCTGTCGGCAGTGGCAACACCCGGGTTGCGGTCATGATACTGCAGGTTCGCTTTCGGTTGTGCATGAGCAAAGTAAACCGAATCCACACGCCACGTATCTCCTTGTGCTCAGAACATCGATCGTCAGGCTAGGACCGTTACTATTGTTAAAGTGAGATAATAGAAATAAATGTAGATTTGTTGTTATCATTTAAGTGCTAAGTATGTGTGAGGAGTGTAAGTGATTGTTAATGTTATAGTATCCTTGAATTATTCATGAGCGATGGAGTTGCTCGGCGGGTATATTACTTCCTCCATCCTAGCCCCTCCCCCTCTGATTCAGAAGTGTTTGGATTTGACCGCGAGGGAAATTGAGAGCGTTTGCGCGATGGGCTCGAGGATGGGCTCTGGCGCATATGCCATTCATGTGATTTGCGCTGCTTGCGGGTTTGCACGATTTCTGGCGCTACAGCTCGCAAGGCGCTTAATTCCTCAGACGAGAACTTTGATAGAGGCGATGATGCCAACAGTAGCAAGTCTGAAGGTGTGTAGATAGGCACTGTATGACGTGGTAGTTGAGTTATTGTCACTCGAGGGGAAGGTTAGGAGGTGGTACTCACGAGAGGGATGCCCATCATGAAGCATGGGTGATAATGAGCGCGATGATGGCGCTGGTGACGAAGCACATGATGAGCTCGGTGAGCCCGTTGAAGGTGCCCGTCGGTGCACGGGGATGTAGAGGCTAGATGATGACGACGTTGGGTAGTTGATAGCAAGAGGCGACGACATCACTGATAATATGGTGAGGGAAGCGGACTACTAGAGGAGAACCGGGTAAAGACGCTGGGGATGATGGATCATAGTTGAATAAGGTCTTATATATACACACAGGAGGATCCTGCATGCATGGACCCATCGGTAGTTGGGTTGTCGTGGCCTGAAAGCAGTGGTGACTCATCATCCACTTGGACCGCGTCAACAATATTTACTCCGGAATGCTGGAAGGTCGTGGAAGGTCATACAGATCGCGAGAAATGGTCTCAGCGCTCCGAACCCACTGGTCACCGCTTGCGGCTTCGGCATGATAGAATGTTCCTGGCCAAGGCGATTTATAATGGTCACCTGATTCGATAGCATCAAACTTCAGGAAACTAACTGGATCCCTGGAATAGCCGAAAGTCGCTTCTTGTACTTTCAGCGATTATGATGTCAGTGCTGGAGCCTGCATGGGCAACTTCACATGTGGGGGATCAACAATAATAAAACGTCGCTGCGTTAACTGCGGATAACATATCGGCACTGCCTCCTGTTTTATGCTTGGCTGGACCTTCGGGGACACTTTGACGTCGGCCGTATCATGACCGTAGGGAGTGGGAGTTCAACTCACAAATCACCCCTTCTCATGCGACAAGCGAACACGTATCTCATTTTCGTAGAGGGATTCGAGACCTGTTCTCTAGTAGAAGGTCCAGCAGAGCAACTGGTGAAAGCTCGTCAGAGTCAGTGTTTCTGTGCTAAGCACAATTTCTTATCCAAAACGACGATACAATCATTGTAAGTGGAATTTGTGACATGCAACGCATTCGTGTGTACACCAACAAATGACTCGAGGTTCCAGCATGCCCAACGTTCCACTTCAGATGACTGATATTTTGGAATAAGCAATAGCAATGAGCATTGAGTAACATTAGATGCTAGTGAGGGATTGAGGGGGGAGATAACAGCAAATAAATGTATGGTTGTACGTGTAAAGATGCGTGCGAGGTCATGTAGATGATGGGGATGACTTTTAGGGCGGTCATGAAAGCGAAATAAAAGTAAGAGCTACGTGCTTATGCCTCCACGAAGTTCTTCACGTTGTCCAACCACCTCACGTACTCCTACATAAGGCAAAGCAATGAGGTCGTGCAAAAAAAGACGGGCATAACCACTAACCTTCTGCTCTTTAAACTCTGAATATTCAGGAATGAACATGGCAAGGTTCTCATTGATACCCCGCTCCTGTACCCATTTCTCAATTTCCTCCTGGACAGAAACGTCCAGGGTATCAAACTGAGGGCCAATGTACAAGCCCCGGCGTTTCCAGTCAGCCTCGGCAGTCAGCTCAGTACCAAGCTGTCCATCGGGGTAGTATGACATGTTATCAATGATGAAGGCGCCTTCCTGGCACATGGTGTCAATGTTAACAGACCCCTTGGCGTTAGCCTACACAGGGACAATCAACGTAAGCAAAAAGCGCAAGAAAACATTTCACGTGGGCACATACCTTCGTGATGGAGAATGAGGCACGGATAGGGTACGAGTGGAGAGGCTGGTCCTCTCCACCTTCACCTTCCTCCTGTTCGTATTCCGGCTCCTCTTCAGCACTTTGAATGTCAGCGATGGAGAACATTAAACGGATACTAGAAGCACATAAGCACATGCAAAGCGGAATAAATTTTCACCAACCTCTCATTGCCGAATTTCCGTACAAGCGTCACCTCATCGTTACCGATGACGTCCTGGATCTATGTGCGAGGTTGAGGAACAAGTCCACAAGCTAGTCTGCTTCACACATACCTCCCAGATACCCTGCTCCTTGAAGGTCTTCAAGAACTCAGGCTCTGCTGGCGAGTCAGCGATAGCCTCTTTCTCATACTTGAGCTCCTCGGCAAGTTTTTGTGAAAGAACGACGTCAGCTGTTGGCACCAAAGCATCAGTACCGATTCATTGAAAAATATGTCCAAACTCACTCGAACCCTCCGAAAAACGACGCGCAGACACCGAGAAAGCTCTTGCAGCAGTCATAGAAGCCCGTGGAGCAAGCTGCACTGTCGCAACCCGCAGAGGGGAGGAGCGAGCCGCAGAACGAGCAATCGCCCGAGACGAGGATGCAGTAAGCTGACGGAGGGCACGGAGGACAGACATGTTGCGAGCGTGTAGACAAGTACAGAAGATGGTGAAGAGGAAGCTGAGACGGACACAAACCAGTTTTCGAGTTTTGGTCACTCAAAATTTAAGCGATTGTTTGGCAACGCCTTCTGAAATAAACAAACGCCCGACACCTTATGACGTAAGTTGTTCGAAACTTTTCTTGTGCCGTTGCCATCTGTATCCCTCCCCACTATTCAAGCGTCATTTAGAGGGCCTATATCACCGCACTTTGAGACAAAATCATGCAATCGTTATTTGGTGGGAAATAGGTGATCTTCTGTTTGAAAAAACGAGAGATCACCTGGAAATAATCCCCATGTGTACTGCTCAATCCTTCGTTTTCGTCGAATAACCCCCTGCCATTTTTCTCGCATTATGACAGAAGTACACCAAACAAAATCTGAACCCTGTGCCCTGCCTTGTCTTCAATGTTCATTGATGTACCAGCGACAGCGATAGCACCACAACGATCGGACAGTACCGGGCCCTTGGAGTTGGTTCCTAGGAAAGAGATTTAAAAGAGTGGTATGTATTGATATTGAACTCGTTGACAAGTCACTGCAACTCATTCGTCGAGCAGCGTCTGACTGAGCATCGCCGATCACTCAAAGAGGTAAATTTTCCCTAAGTATCTTTGGATCTCTTGGCTTACGCAGTCTAACAGTGCATACTTATATGCTACTGATTGGTAGCCTGCGGCGCCGATATCTGCCACAGTCAAATGGTTCAACTCACTTCTGGATGCACTCCAGTAACTCAAGTGGAACCATAAATCACCTTGTTACTTCAACCTATCCTACAATAATAAATACTCCCCAATCATATATACGTAACTGAAAGCAGCAGGGCAAAAAGCATAGAACATCAAACAGGCCGCATACATAGTACAACGAGCAGAACCGTGAATCCAAAGGGGAAAAGGAAAAAAAAACAAAAACAAAAGAGGCTAAACAAAATAGCCAGTGGTGTTCAAAATGACTGTGGGGGTAAGCGATAACTCAACGTACGTGGGTTCGAAAATGACAACAAACTTTGCCTCCGGCGGCTTTTTGACCACAAACAGGATCCCGTCACACGATCTGCACCTCTCTCCACATTCTATGTTCCTCACCGAGACCATGTTAGTGGTCAAAGAGCGTCGGAGTGTCTGAAAATTTACGTAGGAGGCAAAACAGAATCATATCGAACATGCATTTGAAAATGAACAACGAGAAAGCAAACAAAGAAACAAGAGCGGCGCGAAAGCAGGGATCTGTGGGCAGCAAGAAAGGAGAGAACCAGTGACATTCATGCATCACCATTCTCAGCTGGGCTGCCATGTCCAGGTTCCGAGGCCTGGTCGCTCCCTCCCGTCGTACCGCTAGATGTTGAAGACTCTTGCACGACAGCAGCACTCTTAAACTTCTTCACTTTCGGCTGCCCATCTTTTCCCACTCTTGATCTCTTCTTCGAGGTTGTCTTTGGAGCAGGCGGAGGAATTTCTTCGACATCAGGATCAGGATCCCCAGAGTGGCCAGACGTCCTTTGGAGTTCAGCCTGAGCTGGATCCATGGTGGGCGGCGGGACGCCAGGAGGGCCATAATACGGCGGTCCATAGTATCCGGGAGGGGGCATATAGTAAGGGACCATCGCAGGAGGTGCCCCAGCATTCGGCGACCCTTCCGCAGGCGCTTGACCCTCAGAGGGCGGTACGAAGCCAGGAGGGGCAGGGTAGAAATATGGGGGCGGATAATATCCTCCCTCTGGTGGTGGTGGAAAGGATGACATTGACGGGGGTGCAGGAGCTGTGGTCGCAGGACCTTGTGCCACGCTCGGAGGGTGCCAAACCGGATCTCCATTCGCTTCGGGTGGGGTGGACGAGAAGGCTGTGAATCCTGCTCATGAGCAAAAAAAAATACAGAAGAGGATTCATGACGCACTCTCGAAGGTGGCATTAGGAGTAGGCGAGGTGGCAGGGTCGCTGTTGCCGGACTTATTTTTGCGCTTGTAGGGTCCTCGCTTAATTCCTTTCTGTCGCTCCTTACGCACACCATCTATGCATGACTCTGGGATGCCGTATTTGACACATCGCTCACATGGACGTTGCTCGTCGCAACGCTTGCAGGCATTCGCACAGTTGGTACACTGACATAATATCGATTAATTAAGACAAATGGGCATATAAATGTACGTCAACGTACCGCCATCTTGACCTGCTTGCGCTTAACACGCTGAAAGTTAGTTTGCGGAGGAGGAGCGTAGGGCGGGAATCCTATAAGCCTCTAACGTAAGAGAGAACAATGGGAAACTGCGGCGCGAAATTACACCCACCAGGAGGAGGATAAGGGTACATCATGCCTGGAGGTGGATAGTGATAGATATACGGAGGTGCTGGGTGTGGCCCGCCATTCGGTTCAGGATGGCTGGGATCGTAGTAGACGGGGAAAGGTTGCGAGTAGGCACCGTATGGCTGGTATGGTGGCATGTGATGTTCCTGGGCCACAGCACCAGCATTCTTAGCTTGATCGCTTGCCATTGTGGACAAGAATATTGCCCGGCGCTCCCCACAGAAAGTTGTTCTCTATGAGTAAGCGTATAGACACGGACCTGTAGGACGGGAACCATGTTGAGCGTTTGATCGAGCCGATATTTTGTGAAGCAGACATATAGGCTCCAGATGGAAGGAAATAGTAAGAAAGTAGTTTGCTCACTCCGCTCGAATTGCTTGGTTTTCCGATCGTCACTGCTCAGAACAAGTCTCCCCGGCTCCGGTTCTTAAATTATTGGATCTGACGATATCGATTAGATACCAGATTGGATATCTCAAAGGTCTTGAAGAGTATAGCAGGAAAAAAGAGCAGGTTTTGAGTAGAAATGAAGTAGTGGTGAAGGCGCAACTGAGAGAAATTGCAACGTGGGACTTGAAGAAACCTTGAAAACGTGACTAAGTGATACCGCGCGCCTTTTCTTTCATCGTCCAAACTTCATAATGTCGAGCTCTACGATGAGCAGACTTTTGAATGAAAAGAGGGATAACTGCGAATTCGTGGGCCATAATTATACAATTCAAAGTTGGGTTTGACAGCACACGCATGATCCAGTCTGTTTCTCCGACCCAACATCCTGGACTCCGCTCAAACATCCAACCTCCCACACTCCGTACCATACGAGTTCGGGAATCTAACCATTGTCATGTCTTTGAGGTTCTCACCCTTGTTGTCGCTAGATTAACACTTGTAAGTCTTTCTCCTGCTAGTTCGTGGTTCTTGTGGTTCAGCGCTCAGTTAAATAACTTAATAGTCATCCCAAAAGGAGTTGCAGCGGTTGCGATCTCAAAATATCTGCGCCCTCCTAAACGAGAGAGAAGGAGCGGTGTTGGTAACACTATATGTTAATTCTCTATCGTTTGGGTTCGCTCCAGGTAAGCAGTATTACCCAACCTTTCACTCGGGTAATGTTGCAATAATTCAATAGCAGCTAGAAGGTCGCTGGTAATATTTATTTTTCTGACCTACCTCGGCGAATCAAAAATTATCCTCTTTGATTCTCCGCGACTTCATCCTCCCAGCGTCTGTTCAAACCTTGACTTGTGCCGCATGATAACAACAGCGTGCGCTTTGATTTTCCTACGCATGATGTTCTGTCGGCATTCTTTCTGCTCTCATTGTTCTGATTTGCAGAAGAGACAAAGGGAAGTTTTCCATTCAATGTTCCTGATTCGAGATTACTAGCCAGCCCTGTACGTGCGATAGTTCGCAATCAGATGGTCGCATTGTGCCACACGGCGCGAATGCAATGACTTATCGAGACTCAGTCCAGCATCTGACATCATGCGGACTTGCAATCTACCCTTCTAGCTAGCACCGAAGAGCCACAGTGCTAGTGATGGCTGCGGACGTCATGTCCATCTTTACAAGCACTTTATGTCTGGCCGCTGTTCATTATCTCCGCAGGCACTCGGCCCCCAGAGGTCAAATTCTTAAGGACCCTCGCTAGAACGGCAACATAGCCTCAGAGAATTGTTGTTAGCCGAATTATTGGACCTCCGCAGTCACTCGAAATATCCATAGGCGCAGAACCCTCCTTGAGTGCAGTGGGCGTGGATGAAATAGGGAACCGATCCACTCTTAGCCGATCTTTGCGCTCTCACTGTTTCAGAGAGGCGCTGCGTTCATAAGAGGACGCTGGCTGACTTCCGTGTTCTGGACACATCTGGATCTTTCAATGACACAGGAGATGATCCAAGCTGTCAGGTGAGCGTTCCTTCACCCACTAGCGAAATTGCCCGACATTGTTTAGCTCTGCTCTGGGTCTGTGGCTAGCGGTAACATTTAATTCGGCTAATGATAGGTCGGTTTTTGTGCCTACTTGATATGTCTCGCCCCACTGTCGGTACCGAGATGGCTTGGCTTGTATCGTATAGGTCGGCATGTTTTGCACCGTCTTGCCGCTTTTTGAGCGGGCTTCTACCGCGCCCGTGGATGAAGGAAAGATCCTCGTGATGTACAGTCTGACCCCCTTCTTTTTCCTTCAAGGGTTGTCTTCGTGTAATGACTGCGGACACCTCATTGATCATCTTTCACGCAATCCAACCATCAACTCTGCTTCGTGCGTAAGGACGCACAAGCCAATAAATAGAATTCACAAATATTATCACCTGTAGCAGGTAATAGGTTAAGTGGTTGTGATCTCTTCCTTTTAAATATATGTCGCAACATCAAACTAATACTACGACGAAACTCGAAACAAGTAATCGTGATGCCTGCCATTCCCGTACTACACACCACTGTCAGTTGAAACATGTATGCGCTCCTGGAAAGCAAATGTAATCATGGAAGTTCCTGTGTCGGAGTTAGCCACGAGCTTAGCGTGATGTTTTCAACCGCTAAGAATGAGGCATGGTCCCAACAAAAATATATTGATGAATGTCGTTACAAATCTCAGTTCCCCATAAATATGAGTCCATAAGGTCCTATAGACATGATAGAGAGTGGTCAGATGCAAATATCGGTCACAGATCGGCGTACCGACAGCTTTGGAGTGAGATAGCCAAGGTGGAAGCAAGACCGGACGGCAAAACTAAGTCATACGTGCGGAAGTTCAGCGGGAACAGATGACCACATCCAAATTACGAGCTCACACTGCAAAGTAAAACACATGAGCTTTTATTAGCACCGTGAAACGATCCCCGATGGTTCATCCTGTTGATGATCGTCGCAGTTCCCGGGTGCGTTTCGTAACAATCCAGATTTCAGGCTGTAAGACACAAGCTACGCAGTGGCGACAACTTATCAGAAGTTGGAAGTCTCCCTCGAATTGATAGCCATACTGATGGATGCCAAAGAGGACAAATTCCTCTGATGATCCTTGATGCGCTAAAGTCATTCATCTGTGATCGAAGCTCACCCCCTGAAACCCGACTATTTATTTTTGCAATCAGAACTCCATAGGTGATCATGACAGCCAGAAAGATTGCAACGAGAAAGATAAGAATCTTGCTGGATCGCTGATACATGGCACATAACCAAGTGAACATGATGACCACGATATTTCAGTCAAAATCAATTACTGCTGCTGAGTAGCTCACCACCCGGTATTCCAAACACCGCGAAAGGCATATATGATTCTGAGACATAAATGATACCTGGTGCTTGAAACATAGTTTTCGACGAGCCCCAGATAAGTAAATCCTTCAAGCAAGCTCAGTTGTTTTAGTCGTATCAAATCAACAAGCGGGTCAACAGTGTCACCCACCCCTTCAGAATGAATTGGATGGGAATGGCAGGCAACGGTACAGAATACTCACCACGTCTGTCAGCGAGTTAGGCGTCGACCAGAAGAAATAAATGAGGCGTATGCGGAGGGACATATATAGCATGCTGATGCTGAATGTAAGTAGCCTTGCGAACACACACAGAGGATTGTATCCCAACGTAGCCCACCTGAATATGTCGAGTAAAGATTGTCAACTACGCCAACTGCAATAGGCTTATCCTCAGATAAGAGACAGCCATGAAAATAGCTGTGCATCTTCCCCGATCAAACGCATTATCCTTTTGTTCGCTAGACCAGGCGAAGAACCGTTCGTAGTGAGAATCTGCTCTTGTAACAGTGTCAACCTGCCGATCCTACCTCTTGTCCGAATGTAACTACTAGAGAATACAATAGGGACATCAATAATTCCTTCCATATGTACTACCTTGCTCACCCCAATCGTATACCAACACAGTAGGGGATACAACTGTGAAACCCGGCAGCCAGAAATAGATTGAGGGATATCAGCATCCGCTCCCCACAAACCTACATGAATAGATAATAAACATTATACCAATTGCTTGTCGGCCACCAAGTGGGATCATTTGACGCTAGAGATTGAAGGGATGGGTATCAGTGAATGGCCACCACCTCGCAGAAATAGGCGGTCCGGTTCGGTCCGGTTCAGAGGACGCTGGACGAGAACCGAGAACCGAACCATGGTCCGGTTCAACGAAATCATTGAACCCAGAACCGGACCTCAGCGAACGGTTCTTTGCGGTCAGGTTCTTTTCTGGTCCGAACGCGAACCGAATCGGAAATTTCTTAGTGAGCACAAAAAAACATTGACGAAATACTTCTGACGTTGAGTAGGTAGTCCAACAACATAGCTGCATGCCTCAAATGAGTGCGGGACGAACACAAACACAAACATGCAAACAAGGGCAGACGAGCAAGGACAGTCACAGACGAATTGGGACATATGTCAGCCTCCTGATCTGGCGATTGGAATCCTCCTGTACTTGAAGCTTGAAGGATAGCCGTTAATGTCGATTCAGCAACGTCTTGATTTGCATGCACCAGCCTCGCTCAGATGGACAGCAGCTCAAGAAAAGAAGCATCAGAGCACCCCCCGATATCGCAAAAAAACCATCCTCATCTTCTTCACGTGCTCATCGAGCCCCTCCTTTCTCTTCGTGCAGCCGCCAACAAGTACCACAACGAGCTTCCCCAGATCCTTGCTGACGGCGGTGGTGCAGGTGAAGCAGAGGAGAATATGATGTAGTATGCTTTGGGGTACGAGAAGATGGATACCAGCGTGGAGCGTAGCGGAAACCTCAACCGAGAAGACGCTGTAATGCTAGAGAATAAGAGATCTGGTTGGCTCGAGCGTGGAACGGCGTGAGTAAGTGCTCATTATCTCGCTTCTGTACGCGTTATAACACCCTTCGCAGAGTTTAAATGCAGATTCTGCTGTATTTCCTCAAGCTCTCCCTCCCTGGACCGTGCACACTGTTATGTCGAAGTGCCATCCACAAATAACACGTCCTTCATTTCACCCGTCAAACCCAGTCGCTCGTGGAAGAAAAAAAACCAGCCTTGATCACTCCTTCCTCCGTCGAGTGTTTTTTTTCATGCAAAGGCTAGCAGTACTAAAGATAAGCACTCGTAGTTATCTTATCCCGTGTCTTACAACAACACCCTAAGCGCAGTTTCTTCGTGCGATAAACAGGACCAAAGACCGTAACATCCTTCGTTGGAAGAAGGAAAACACGTAAATAGTGTATCAGGTGTCCCTGGTTCGTATACATAATCGGCGATCACCCAGAGGGCCTCTCCCTGTGAGCACCAATGCTCAGACTGGTCAGCAATCCTCATCGGAAACTCAGCTAACTTCTGCAGCACACAGTCACTCAACGCCGCAGCAACAGCCCCGTCACACAGACGGCGATACAATACCCTACGCAAGAAGACTGGCTATCGGGGTAACTTTTGGCTCGCATTCTGGTGCATGCCTCGTCGCCCTCGGCGCTGCTCAGCCTGCTACTTCCTGACATCACTCTACCAAGCATTTCCTCTCCTGTATCTCTGTGTACTTTGCTTCCATACCACCTCATTTCTGGATACGTGTTCATACTGGCTCACTTACTTACATGTCTGACTTCCTTCACACATCAGCCTTTGATCATGAATCGTGAGCGGCGTCTCGACGAAGGTAATCCGAGTCATCATAAGTCCAGCCGACACTCCCAACAAAATCACTCGTTGCGTCTCTAAAATATCTCTGTAAGCATAGTCTGAAAGGCACCGGACTACATATTACGCAACGGAAATCTACCCTCGAACTAAACAAATCGTCGACACTAACCTTCTCGTTCGTCAGTCAACCGTGACGGTCCCACAGCTACTGCACCAATCCCACGCAGGATCTATGGCGTTGCTTCCAACCAAATCTGCAGAATTGACTCGAACCGCCCTCTATAGTGGCATTTGGGCCAGACACCAAGCCGTGCGGGCTAATCTGGGTCCTACATGGTGTTCTGGCATGCAGAGGTTCAGACACCAGCGGGTGGCACCTGGATGTACAGGGAAACAAAGATATTGATGGCTGAATTAATGGAGTATGGTATTCTCGAGACCAAGCAAAATCGAGAAGACAAGACAAAACCAATTGGGAGGCAGTCCCGGAAGGGCGGGTATGTGCATGGCTTGACTCAATACTTAATGGGAGTCAGGGAGAAACGGACATGGCCTTCATGATCAGATGAGCGCAGGTGATAGTGATAATAATTGATAAACGCATGAACTAGACTAATTTGCACTGAGGCAAGCCAAACTTCACTAGCTGCCGGGGCCCACAAACACAAGGTTTTGACCTCATGCTAGCTGCGAGAATTATTTAAAAATAGCGGAGGGTCGACATCAAACATCTGTAATTGAACAAGGTGAATAGAGCATTCGAAAATAAGGTTAATAATAGAAAATTACCTTCAGCATTAGAATTGGGGGAGCGCTCGTCGACGTCTACGTTAGCAACCAGGTAAACATAGCACTCAAAAACAAGGGCAGCACTAGAGAATTACCTTCGACATCAGATTAGTCTTCGGCAAGAACATCTAATTAGACAGTGTCACTGAGATAATACTATGGGCACGTTAGAATTCAACTTACAAGCCTTGCGGTAACGAGCTGGATATATATCTGGTTAGGACAGTGCGAATACTATAAGACACATCGAAACATACCTTCGAGGTTCTCCGCGCGCTTCTCGACGACTACGTTGTAATCAAAGTAAATATAACGCTCGGCAGCAAAGTCAGCACTGGAAATTACCTTCGACATCAGAGTAGTCTTCGGCAAGAACATCTAATTAGACAGTGTCACTGAAATATTACTATGGGCATGTCAGAATTCGACTTACAAGCCTTGCGGTAACGAGCTGGATATATATCTGGTTAGATAATGCGAATACTATAAGACACATCGAAACATACCTTCGAGGTTCTCCGCGCGCTTCTCGACGACTGCGTTGTAATCAAAGTAAATATAACGCTCGGAAGCAAAGTCAGCACTGGAAAATTACCTTCGACATCAGAGTAGTCTTCGGCAAGAACATCTAATTAGACAGTGTCACTGAAATATTACTATGGGCATGTCAGAATTCGACTTACAAGCCTTGCGGTAACGAGCTGGATGTGTATCTAGTTAGATAATGCGAATACTATAAGACCCATCGAAACATACCTTCGAGGTTCTCCGCGCGCTTCTCGACGACTGCGTTGTAATCGAAGTGAATATAACGCTCGGCAGTAAAGTCAGCACTGGAAATTACCTTCGACATCAGAGTAGTCATCGGCAAGAACATCTAGTTAGGCAGTGTCACTGAGATATTGCTATGGGCGCGTTAGAATTCGACTCACAAGCCTTGCGGTAACGAGCTGGATGTATATCTAGTTAGATAATGCGAATACTACAAGACACGTCGAAACATACCTTCGAGCTCCCTCTCCGCACGTTTGTCGACGACGGGTGCTGCCGTCGTGATTTGTATCAAAGCAATAGCAACAAAAACAAAAGATAAAGCGAGCTTCATGGTGGCTAGTTGGTAAGATAGTTGGTAAGAGTGCGTTACTTGTGGTGTTGACTGTAGAATCGATACAGGGGGTGGAGCCTTTATATCTTTCGGGAACTGGATTTCAGACCCAGTTCACAGACCGATTCGTAGAAACCTTCATGTGGTATCGTTTCGTTTTGCAAATTATGTGGTTAGGCAAGGTATCGCTACCCATAGGTGTCGGGGACCGGCACGGCCGAGTGCCGTTACGATATCGGATCGTGTTGTTTTGCATATCATGTGTGGTTAGGCAAAGTGTTCTTCCGTTCGCGACCTGCTTTTTCGCATGTTTCGTATCAATCACTTAGGCAAAGTGTTCTTCCGTTCGTAACCTGCTTTTGCAATGCGTCATAACGAAGCGAAAAGGTCGGACAGCAGGCATGGGCAGAAGGAAGTGTGTGGTAGGGTCATAGTGCTAAGACTCGGAAGCTCCAATATTCTGGCTCGATCAAAATGGAGATTTCAGTAGGCACGGATCAAACTTGCCCTCACTGGACGTGTTTGTCACATGGACAGAAAATGCAAAAATTCCGTGAGCCCTGAATGAAGATAAATGCTTACGAGTCATCAACTCAGAGTGCTCCTTTCATGCATAGTAGGCTTTGCGCCCTTGGGCATTTGAGCCAACCAGCATCTGACAAATCGCCATTAGGTGGGTACTTTGCCGCTGACAAGCAAAAAGAGGTTCAACAACTGCTTTTCAGATATATCACGCACCTTCATGGCTTCGTATTCGCCTCTTCGAATGCACGATCTAGAGCACCAACCTGAAGACTCTGAAGATGCTATTCTCCTCCCCAGCAAACAGTTCATCTCTCAGTACCGTACAGCAGATCCCCCATCTGAATGGCCCGCCTGGACTGCATTGGGACTCTCCGTGCTCGCGGTTGTTTGCGCATGCACGGTGTATATCGCCTCTGTCAGTACTTCCGGGCTGCGTGACGCCCATGGGTTGCGCCAGCCTACCCAGTTTCCAGGTCTCGAATTTATCGACGAGCCCCGGCAACAGGAAAAGGGTATGTGCTTTCAGTCATCATGGACACTGTGTAATGACTCATGAATGTACCTGTATGGCCAGCACCACAGATGTACTTCCCGAACACCATCGTACGGGCGAACAAAGCCTTACCTGACCAGATGTATACTTCGGGCTCGCACGTTATCCTGAGTGAGAATGTAAGTGGATCTTCGTGACCTGGAACGATTCGGTCGTTTATAACATTCCAGGACTCAATGTTCTACCAGTGGCACCTAGGTCGGTCCAAATTCACCTCTTGCTACATCGACAGCGTCGTTCCCACTCCCGAAAATGGTCTTGCAACCAACAAGACCTATACTGCATCTGGCTCCCTCACCGAAATCCAGATTTGGAATGTTACCACTCCTGTTGAGGGCATGAAGAGCCTCAGCTGGAACACGCGACCTCAACGAATCGCACTGATGGGCACTGTCGCGTTCCTTCCTGAGAAAGAGAAGATCGAGCAGCTGCATTTCGAAGATGGCTGGCAGTTGCGGCTGCCAACGCGATTCTCGTGTGGTAAGAAAACGACGGTTAGCATCGAGGTTGCCTGCGTTGGTTGTAGACTTGAATTCGAGCAAATATTCTCATCTCCTCCGTTGGGTGAGTGCGACTGTACATATTACAGGTTGAGGTGACAGACTGATCCACGGTGTAGCTTTCGACCTGATGGAGATAGGATAGCTTCGGTATTCAGCAGAAAATGATACCGATAATCTAGATACATACTTTAATGTGACAGTCAACCATCGAAGTACCATACCAAAGTTACGTAACATAGTTTGGTCGCGAACAATCACATGGTCATCAATGACTAATACTACGAAGTCGTGCAAGGCCACGTGCCAGTGCGTGGCAGAGCCCACTAAGTACTCGTATTTTCGTAAGTCTTTGGATGCAGATCTCTTGGACGGCGGATCCTGCACAAGTTGTATACGTAAAGAGCACATTTGCCTGTCGACTTTTCAAGATGATGTCAAGCGCACAACCAACCATATCACTCTCGTCTCTCGATGGCAAATTCTTATTGAAATATGACGACAAGCAGGGGCACATGAAGCACAATCGTGACACATTTGAATCACACAAGCTCCTGAGAGATCATGAAATAGAAGGATGCACCCTCAGGACAAAAAGTGCGACAGAACGCGAGAACGAGGGTCAAAATCATGCATCTGATCTGGGAACAAGAAATCCGTGCTGCGATCTAGCGACATCATCCAGAAACTGCGATGTAGGATTGTTAAACATAGAACAGCACAATATCGGTTGTGCAATTACGTAGACGGCGAACGGAAATCGATAGTCAAAGCTTGCGGTGACCGGTCGATGGCTGTGAACGTCGTCAGACAAACGGTGCGCTCGGATCGTTCGGGAATCATTCGTTCCGTTCAGAGACTATGACAAATTCGGAGTTAACGTTGATATTCGATCTCGCGGAAGTACAAATAGGCAACCTTCCGGCCATGATGCATGATCGTCAAAAATGATCGAAAAGTACCCCACCTAAAGGTAGGTAACGATAATTAGCCTATCAGTAAAATCCCGAAGTTCTATTTTGACATGGAACCGCTTAACTTTCAATGAGTCGACAAGTCGCAAAAGTCGATGTTTTCTCAAGGCGCGGCAAGTGTTCCAAGACAGTAAGGAGGCTTGAGGAGAAAAATCAAGTCATTTACGCCTTTCGCCAGCGCGCCATTGCGAACGGTGCACCTACCCTAAATCATGCAGAATGCACGTGACCACTTCACGGGCTAGTTATCCGCATTTGTTATAATAACAACCTCCACCAAAGTCAGCATTAATGAAGTTACTCTACATGTCAAAAAAATAATTTGACTTACTTTTCGGCATTGCGATGTGCACGGCGAACATTGCTACAAACGTTTCCGCGTTTGATGGAAAGATAAAGCGGATAATAATTATCACCAGTCGCAATGGAGATTGTCCTTTTATCGCTTCCGAGGACGACAGGCACGAAGGTTGAGCCAGTTATCTCTGGGTCTCCAGCAATAATGTCCTGTAATGGGCTAAGTTAGACATGTCTTGTATGAGGCAACTCTCGGAAGGGGAGTCGTGTAACTTAAAATCCCTGCAAAAACGATCGACAAGTGACACCGCAAAACCCATCCGGACCGAAAGGCGTAGCAGGAACAACGGAAATGAATGCCCCGGGCCCTGCATCGTTAATTTCCCCGTGATCAGCTCCACTTCGAATGAACGGACACTCAGCGATTGTCCTTTCGGTGTGAATGCCGCGGATTTTGTTGGTTCAGGGTTTGCAGGAAGCGAGCAAGTCTGAGTGATAACAGGTTACCTTACCTACAACTAAGTACTAAGGGACACGCACCAAAAGCAAACGGTTTTACGTGGCCCTGCCAGCAACGGCCCGAGCTATAGCTCCCAATACTAGTGGTTTCGGTTTCTGACAACTTGTCACAATTATATTCTGCACTGTGCAGCATACACATAAGGGACTTGAACTTCCTTTCTTCAGATCACATTCAGCGACAGACTTGATGCTTCATAGCCTGAAACCTCGGTCCTCAGAAATACTGCGCGTATTTGGGTCTAGTGTTTTCGCCATTAGCATCTTACTGAACATCCTCACCATCCTGCGCTTGCAACCCACATCGGTCGATGGCAGGAAGTACAGTATGTCGTTGTCGTCTTCACTGACGGCCACGGTAGTTCAATATATTTGATGTAGCTTACATTTACGACGATCATCCGACCGAATTACCCCTCCGTCTAGACACCGTTGCGTTGACGTTTAACAACACGGAGCGTTATAGTACATCTGGGATCATGGCCTGGTTGGAGTGGAATTCACTTGATCATTTTCCACGAGGCCACGGATTTGTGCGCCTGGGACCAAATGGTAAATTACCATCGCCCAATTTTGGTCAATGCAAGATGCTCACCATCCACGAATTCTGTGAGGGCGAGCGTTTGGTATCTCGATGTTTCACCAGATACATTGTCTGCAAATGATCCGGCTCGCCCTCATTAACGGACCCGAAGACCATAGTGGTCATTGCCTCAACTTCTTGCGGCAGGCCATTCTTTGCGATGCTGATACTACCCTCGACCCACTCTTCGTCGACCCCGATGGAATGATGACAGACACAGACGGCTTGGGTGTGACGCATGTATGCCGCCGCGAGGTGGTACTACCGCCTCGCCTTCTTCCTCGTCCGCGGGGCTATAATATAATTTGTAAGGTTAGTGACCGGCTGTTGAACGACAAAAACAATGCAAAACGCACTAATACATGTCTGAATCCATTATGCGGTGGATGCCGCATGAGTGTTGCATCAATTTGCCGCAAAGCCAGGTGATGCACTCTGATCAATTCTGATAGTCCTGAATCATTTCCATGCTCAGGTCATGGGTGAGTAGTGCTTGATGCCGCGATACTACAATAGTGAAGATTAAGGTAAATAGCATGCCCAAGAGGGGTTGCTGCGTCTTACCGTCTTCTGCAATCTTGAGTGAACTCTTATGGGCGTACACAACGTCTTATACATTGTATTGGCATGCTTTGCCTCCCATATCTCCGTTCCTCCACTGAACAACCTGCAATTACTTACCTGCTCTGAGTTGACTTCTTAAAGATCTCGATTAGGCTCTTTGTAGCGCGGCGGCGCCTACATAAGCGCTGGGTTTTAATGCAGTTCCTTATAAGCCAGGCGGACTCCGAAACTCCTCTTCTCCTCAACCAGCTCGAAGGCCACGAATGCTCATCTCGTACAGGTTGCTTTGTGCATCCACATTTATGAGCGGGCTAAGGTCTGAGTATTCCAATCCCCCTTGACTGGCTCTAGCGGAGCCCGGCTGTAATTAGTCGCGCAACATACCAGAAAAGCAGCTTCATTTTCATATCCCCAAGATCCTGTCACAGCAGAGGAGGGCGAGAACGAGAGCTTTGAAAGTGTTGCGGGGATCGGGCAAACTTGCATCCATCGTTTAGCAGTCCTATCGCGCGTGCGTCTGTCAAGACGCTCAGGGACTGTTGAAGTCTCTACGAGACGCTTCGGAACCCTTGCCGCGGACATTCTTCTCATCTAAATCACTAGATGTTCTTTCGTCACCCTCAGGATCTGCTCCTGAGTCCTGGTGCACATGCAGAATCCAGATTGCAAGTTGAGGTATCCCTACCTCTTTCGGCGAGCACTCTTCGCTCGTACGCTTCCGGCGTATCCGCCGAGCTTCATGAACCGCTTACGGCTGGAGACGATCATGCTCTCCTTGCGTATGAGGGATATTATGCGATGGACCGGATTGCTCTTGAGTTCACTTCGTGGCTCGCGCATCCTTCGTGGATCGTGAAACTCGATTCAGACTACTCTTGGGCTGGTTCTTACGAATTTTTTACTTCTTGAACTCCTTCGTGGAGTGTCCATGATCTCCACTTCTCAACTGGTCGAAGGATACACAGTCGAAGGCACGCATGTATCTTGGTATGTAGTGTTCAAACCTTAGTTTGACCTCCCAAGTTTACCTGGCAAGGACAGATAGTTGTTTTCTGTATTTGTAGCCACCATAATCACGATATCTGTTTATATCCATGTTGTTCCTGAAGCTTCTTGCTTATTGTCGGACTCGGAGTGCACAAGTCTCTTCGGAAGGTCTCTTAAGCTCGCTCATCACGTTGCTCGTTCAGCACATCAGGAGTCTATTCATTAGGTGTGGGCAACACTATGTGACTTTTAGTCCGCTTGATTGATTCCTCAGCACGCATGCGCTCTCTCGCCAACTTTCCAGTCCTAGTTTAGAATCACGGACCAGCATGTTTATGTGCTCTGTCCCACTCAGTGCCCTCATGGGACACACTACATCCAAAGGCTCATTGACCACTTCTTCCAGGACATCGGGGAATGCTTGCGCACTGTCCTCCAGACAGGCATCCTTCCCCCTTTCTCTTTCTCAATACCCACCACTCCTAGCAGTACCGAAGATGCTTCATATCTCTTATCCTATTCGCATAGCTCCTTTACACCACGCCCGCCCCCGTCACCCAGAAGCACCTTTCCTACAACTGAAGCCTACCAAAAAAACACTGAAACTCGAGAGGGGCGGCTGCAGGGGTTTGGAGGAATTAGCTTGGTGTGCAGCAGGAATTGGGGTTTGGCCATGAGGGCAACGGCAGCGGTCACCGGAGAGCAGTCGGCCCCGTGGGTGGACGTGGATAAGGAAGTGCCGAAGGACGCCAACGCGGTGTCCATGACTTTGCCCTTCTGGAGAATGACCGGTGCTTGTGTTATTCCTTTCTGGCAGTTCCTCAGCGTGCATGCAACTTGCCTTTAATGCAATACACATCCGTGGCGGTCGCAAAACATTATTCATCTTCATCTCGTATCTATATGGATGGGCCTTTATCTAGAGCTTATGACCACGCTCGTCTCCTACATCCGCCGTAAAAGCTTACGACTGGCACGGCTCGACGACGATATTTGCCATCATGGAACCACGGCGCGCCGGACGTGAGGGTGAAGACGTCCAGAACTCTAGATGGGGATACATTGAAAAGTTGCTCAGAGGTGAGTCACAATGCCAGTATTCTGAAGTGCCAGTTCAAAGTACGCTTTCGACGACTCCTTGGTCATCTACATATAACTTCTTATTTGTTGCTTCCTGCAGCTGCGTGGGTGTGTCGTAATTTCTCTGAGAGGGCATGTCTTGCAGGTTAACGAGTAGCGGCAATGATTTAGGGTCCGGGGGACGATATATTTGCTCACCCGATCAGGCTGGCTGGTTCCACTTCTAATAGAACAGGCCCTGGATGTAGTATTACAGCTGTGTGCATATATAATGGCACTGGCGCGTTGTGGGAAAATCATGATTGAGATTTGGGACTTAGAAAATTTTCACCGTTTTGAGACTTAGAGAAAATTTTAAACAATTGCACCACGTCGGACAACAATACACCTACATACTACTAGTATGGTCAACCGAAAGATCTCGTCCGACGTCAAACTCGCTGCCATTCGCCTGTACGAGCAAGATATCCTTAGTCTTCATCAAATCCTTGATTGTGTCGGCTTCTCGAGACGCACATTCTTCCGCATCCGAAAGCTCTATCAGCACACCGGCGATGTAGTCAAACCACGGAGTGAATTCACAGGTCATCCGAGGAAACTGAATCTTGAGGATGTTCTCGATCATTTTCCAGAAGAAACCTGGATATATGCATTCATTTGTCCTTTTTTCCGCTGCTGCTGAGTTGGGGGTATAGTCCTGGCTGGTACAGAAGCCTTTGGTGGTGGTTGGTCCATAGCATCTAGCTCACAGTCGATACTGTCTCATGCCCGCAGTGCTCGCTCCACGATGGCTGTAGAACCTGAGCTCTCATCTGAATCTAATTTGGAGCTCAGGCTTGAGGATGTCAGCTCCATGATATCTGAATCAGTGTCGTCGACAAATTCAGCACTTTTGAATGCCTTCGCCATTGTATGATTTATGAGGAACACGGTATGGCACAGTACAGATATAAAATCAATATTGGGACGCGACGCGACATTATGTAACTTAGAACGGTAAAAAAATTCCAAGTCCCACAAATGTATCAATACTTTCTCACATTTGTGCGAGTGCCATTAGATTCGCAAACTGCTGTAAGAAGTGGGAAAACACGAAATCTGCCAATCATCCGCTGGCACTGAAGTGTTGACAGCCGCTACAAACCCTGCCAAAAAATTGCAGACTATTTCTGACCCAGAAGAAGACGGAACACATTCTGCAACAGACATGAATATACATGTTCCTAAACCCACCCCGCAATATCCCGCATGCACACATCACCCTAACACTGCAAGTTCACTGCCCAAACCTCCATTTAAACTACCTTTTGCCATCACCAACAGTGTCCGACACCATCTTCCACCTCTCATGGTCAGTCAATAGCATGTCTTCTTCCTGCCTCGCCACGATCATCGCAAGGCGTGGCACTATTGCGTGCAGGAACTGTGGGATCGACATCATCAAGTCTAGCGCAGTCGGTGGGTCCAAGGGACCCACGCACACGATGTGCGACTCCCCGATGTCGAGTTTGGTCAGGTGCAAGTTGGGTTGCGGACCCGCTCGATCATAGTTGCTATTGTTCGGAAGCGTTGCTGCGAGCGCACTGAGCCCCGCATCCACATAGAGTGAGACCTTGTGCAGCTCATGGCAGCTCCCCGCAAGAGTGCCTAAGGCATACAGGGAGACAGGGGTAGTCACGATCTCATTACACTGATCACGTGGGGTTCGTTGTTTTTGCATCTACCTTATTAGTGTCGGCTCTCTCAAAGTGTATGTTCCCGAAAGAGCAAGAAAATCAGTTCTAGTGACTCAAAGTTGAAATCTTCTCCCCTAAAAGACATTTGTCAAGCTTTCCCAAATCCCAAGTCAAAGGCGGTCATTCAAAGGATGAAGACATCCAAGTATAAGTACATTGAGTGGCACAGCAAATCCAAAATTCCCAAGAAAATATCACCATTGCCTAACATCAAACCATCATGGTTACTAGGCTAGTTGCACCTCGCGTCATCAAGGACCCACTGGCCATATACGACTTGAAAGACCTGGAAGTAATCAACAAATTGTGCAACAACTGATCAAACTGAGCTAGCAGCGAACCCTTTTAAAGCAGAATTGTGCCCCCAGGAAATGAATACCATGGAAGCTTGCAGGAGTGGTAGCACAGAACTCCCTCCAATCACTTCCTGATGGGAGGTTCTGAAGGCGGTGTTGGACAAGCTGCATATCATCAACCTTGCTCACTGTATTGTGTCTGAGAAACTCACTTGCTGACCGGATCCAGGAGAAATGCAGCCCTGTGACAATGAGTAAGTTGAAAATATGCAGATGAGGAGTTGATGGATAAACAAACGAGATCTTTGTACCAATACCAGTATGATGCGCAATCTGGTTGCTGCAGGTCGACTTCCCAATGACCTATTACATTGTTTGGACCCTGAGTGCAGGATATCAGCTACTCGTGCTAAGAAATGCAGGAATATTTACATGATCCTTGCACCACTTGGTTGTGTAATTAACCCCGTGGATCTCTATTGGTGTGGCCATGCAAGCGTCCACACGGCGATTGTAGTGAGATGGAACGTTCACCAATCAGGCAGTATACTCTCGAGTGCCATATGCTGTGCACGTCTGGGACTTCAAGTTGGTCCAAAACATATTCATACTAAAGTGTTCTTCTTCTTTGCGCTTCCACTTCTCCTCCATTTCACGGTGGTAGCGAAGTTCTATGTCCCATTCCTTGCGAATGCGGTCTCGAACATCCGGATCTAAGGGGTTGTTGCAAGGGTTGAGAAATACCACTGATGCAAATATGGTGAGCACAATTGCAGAGGTCAGCAGGGCAATGAGTGCTGTATAGATAAGAGATTGATGGCGATGGGAAGGCTTGGGAGGCACCAGAGTGTCTGTCTCTGAGGAACTGCAAAGCCTTCCATTTCATTCATCAAGTATCAACCTATCACCGAGCCTCACACACCTAGGACAGTAAGATGGAAGATTGCATACCCTCGTTAGTATCAGTGACAACAGTAGTAGACGGCAACTTACTTCTCGTCTCATCTCATCTTGGGGATTTTTTCTGGCAAATTGTTGACTAATCACATCACAGCACAATGATCACTGTTGAATGTTGAATGTTTGCTAAAGAGTTAATATTTACAAACTTCTGCTTCAATGATCAGCCTGAAGGACTTGTAGGCTGGTGAGTTATGAGGAATGAGCAAGTGTTTGCATAGGAACTTGTGGACAACTGTCAACATGCTTAAAGGTGGGTCTATCTGAATCATGTTCAGTCAGAGTCGCGCAGTTGAATATTGATATCTGATGCCGCCGTTCCAGATTTGTGGGGCCAGTTTCTGGGGCGAGACTCTGGACCAGCTTCTGGGGGCCTCTGCAGGGGTCCGTTGGCAAGTGCGGCTGATCTGAGCCAAAGTGGAGTTTAAACTCTGTATTGCAATTTGCAAAGCATTGTGCTGCTCGCTGTCGCTGTGAATACGTGCTGATATGCCCACCACCTGCAGTCAGCATGTTACAGTCTTCCGACAGCGACCGAGAGACATTGCTTATACTACCTAATGCTAGAACTGCAGTCTAGTTTGCTATGCTTAGTGTAGACGCCAGAACAAACAGGCTGACCATCATGGTCTTTGGTTATAGTACGTCCATGTCAGCCGTATGTTCTTTTCTGTAATCCAAGCACTGGCAGAAACATGCTCTGTGAAGCGCTGAGTTTTAATGTAGTTCGTTATAACCCAGGCGGACTCCAAAACTCTCCTTTCCTCAACCAGCTCGAAGGCCATGAATGCTCATCTCATACAGGTTGTTTCACGCATCCACATTTCTGAGTGGGCTAAGGTCTGAGCATTCAAATCCCCTTTGATTGGCCCTAGTGGAGCCCAGCTGTAATCACCCACACAACATACCAGAAAAGCAGCTTCATTTTTATATCCCCAAGATCCTGTTACAGCAGAAGAGGGCAAAAATGAAAGCTTTGAAAGTGTTGCGGGGATCGGGCAAGCTTGTATCTATCGTTTAGCAGTCCTATCGCGCATGTGCCTGTCAAGAAGGCACTCAGGGTCCATTATTGAGAGGTCTCGGGACACTTACTACATGGGCCCTTGCTGCAGCTTACTCCTCCCATCTAATTCACTAGATGATGTTCTTTTGTCCACTCCAGGATCTGCTCCTGAGTCCTGGTGCACATGCAGACCGCTGCCAGTGGAGGTATCCCTACCTCTTTCAGCAAGCATCCTTTGCTCACCTGCTTCCAGCGTATATGCTGAGCTTTGTGAGCCACTTATGGCTGGAGATAATTACACACTACTGTGTTGTATCTCTCCTTGCATATGAGGGATATTATGCAGTGGGCCAGTTTGTCCTTGAGTTCACTTCGTGGCTCGCATGTCCTTCGTGGATCATGAAACTCAATTCAGACTACTCTTGGGCTGGTTCTTACAATTTTTTTGCTTCTTGAACTCCTTTTTGGAGCGTTGTCCTCCCCGGTATCCATGATCTCCACTTGCCACTGAGCTGGTCGAAAGGGATGCAGATGAAGGGGATGCGACTGTCTGATGTATCTTGATATGCAGTTTCCAATGTTAGTTTGACCTCTCTCAAATTTACCTGGCAGGGTAGTTGTTTGCTGTATTTGTGGCCACCACAATCATCATATGCATGTAACAGCATGTTGTTGCTGAAGATTCACTGGGGAAATGAGGAAATAAACTGCATGTGGAAAGGGTAGGGTTAGGGCCCATATATAGACAGAAAGTGTAGTACAGATATATAATCAAAATGTACTCGTCAAAGTACACAAAGCACGAGTTTGCATACCCAAACCAGAGTACAGATTTGAACATAGTACAGACTCTTCTTAGGCTATGGAGGTCTTATTCCCCATTCGGGTTTGTGTATGATTAGTGATTGTACCACGTCTGGTTAGAATGTCTAAAATAGTGAAATCCCCTCTATTTAGAGTATGATTACATGCTTCTATGGATCTGCCATACATCCCAGAAAAATGGGATCATCCTTCCCGCTCTTCTAACCATTCCCCTCCCCTCCTACAGCGATGTATGGCTTGCCCCAGAGTGCACAAAGACGCCCCAGTGGGGCTGGGTTACCTGATCCTAATAACCCGTTAGCCCAAGAAAGTCAAAGGCAACAGCACCAGCACCAGTGAAACGAACCATATGCGACACCACTACCACCTCTCCAGCCCCAGCTGTCCCCCCTCGAAAATTACAGTAGCAGACTGCCATGGATGGATCCGTTCTTTAGTATGGGACAACAGAGCACAAATTGTAAACCACAAGGCATGGTAAGTCTGTTTGAATGCCCTACTAGACAAAGCTGGTACTCACTGAGACAAAGAACAACGATAATCTGTATTTGTTTGGGCGTCAGGTACACGGACCTCCAGGTTCTGTGTCATCATCATCTGGCCAAGGGATGCCATACCAAGGTATATCAGCTCAAGGGACACCATATAACTACAGGACTCACCTATTTCCATATGGTGAATCACCCTCACTCACACCCCATCCTAATTCAAGAGGTCTAACAGCTCCTTGGAATAACATTAATATTGCTGGAAGTTCATATGGCATGAACCAAGGCTCACCACATGAACAATCCACGAGCTTCATGGTGCAGATCGTATCCCAGATGCAATACCTGATGGAAAATTCAAATCAGCCAACTGGCCAAAACATGATTGTTAATGATTGCCTTAAAAAAGTTCTCGAGCGTCTTGATGTAGTTGAGAAGATGGCGGAGATGGAGCAGATGAATAAAGGGAAATCTCTGGACACGATGGGCAAGAATATCTCAAACATGCATCCTGTCTTGAAGGTTAGTTAGACACTAGAGTTTGGGTATTAATGAAAACTGACAAATGATGGAAAGACAATCATTCACCCGATTTTCTTCCAGTTGTGCAGCGTAGAAGTGTCACTCAACAAAGCAATGTGAGTTGATGAGTTGTTAATGGTCGAGCCCTTGGAGAACAGAGAACCATGTGAGCAAAAGGAGGATGGCCCCAAAGTATGGTACCTGAATTGGTTAGGCAAAATTGATTTGAAGGTCAATGCACCATTCATTCAAGCTGTTGTGGATTGTGTTTGGAATGATGAAATGGTATGATCATATATAGAAAATAATATTAAATTGACTCACCAGGACTGTTGATAGACAATTCGTGCTAATTCATCTGGCCAAG
Source organism: Suillus paluster (assembly GCF_016628075.1). NCBI lineage: Eukaryota > Fungi > Basidiomycota > Agaricomycetes > Boletales > Suillaceae > Suillus > Suillus paluster. The sequence continues at coordinate 33,263 of NW_024537728.1, read as the reverse complement.
GTGAGATACCGGACCAAGCTTTTACCAGGCCCATTATCACCAAGTGCGTGAAAGGCTACTGGAGGAATATCCATGAGCAGTGCGATGAATGAAGTAGCATGCATAAACTTGAGAAGGTGAAAGAACACAAGGATCATGGACATCATCGCTCTCATCATCAAAATGTGAGTGTTACATTACACTAGGTGAATGACATGGACTCACTCGACTCAGGTAACTAAATCCAGGCAAAAAGCTGCCATCAAATTTGAGGAAGAGACTGGCAGTCATGGGGCCGTTGCCATGATTGATACCAATTTTGCCTCTGACATCCTCTCATGCAGTGAATCTGACTTGTCAGATGATTCCAAGATGTGCCAACAGGAGGTGGGAGTGGGAAAGACTGCCAACAGGGTTGTTGGATTTCAATGGTGAAGTGTCGATGTAAGTTCCCAATTGCAGCTATAAGATCAACATTAACACTCACACATGTTGCATATTAAAGTATGTTGCATTCCTTTGATTTCTCACTCTGAAAAGTATGAAGGACTCAAGCTCAGAGAGTGCGAAGGACGTAGCTGTGGACCCACCTACCATTCAAGATGACGCAATGTCAGTGGGAGCAGATAAAGTGGCTGAATCCACTACTGAATGTCCCTCCAAGTGCTGAAAAATGGTCACACGTGCTCTAACACGCCCCAAAAAGATGCACAAGAAAGTTTGGGATGTTTCACTGGACAAGTTGAGTGACTGCAACCCAGCTTTGGGTAAGAAATCAGCACCATTTGTGAACATGGTCAGCAACAAGTGGAAAGAAGAGCATCCTGATATGAAGGTCCTGGAGGGAGTACCATGGTTGAAAGGGTTTTATGAGCAGTTGAAAGACTCAGATGACATTTTTGAGGAGAATTGTACCTATTTGCAGGAACTCAATGAGGGGCACCTGTAGTGAAAAGAAGATCTTTTTTGGTACCTGTCTTGATACAAAGCTGATCAGTGGCCTTTAAGGCAAGCAATACTGCAAATAATGGCAAAAAGTGTGTCCAGATAGGCGGCGATTTGTTGGAGTAAGTATCGTCCTGAATAACCTTGGAGGTGAGTATGGATGCAGACACAGATAGGCGGTGTCCCTGATTAGTTTGGGACAATAATAGTTGCCCAAACCTTGGTCCTATCGTCACCAACTGAGACCGTTGTCATTGCCAGTTGGCAAATGATCCAATCCAGGTCGATGAGAGCTGGCAGCTGGGTGTCTCAATCAATGTACTCTCCGAGCTCCCATAAGTATATGTCCACTGATGCGCTGGGATATACTAGTATTAATTGTGAAATCACCCATGAAAAAATTACTTACAAATCATTCCATACTTTGTTGCACATGCCACACCAGGGTTTGAACCAGTGCATGCGCCCAAACCAAACAGAATGCCCTGATCGACAATCAAATTGAAATATTTCCAACAATTCACCATAAGTAGTGACAGGGACAGCTCCTGGGATTGTGACATGAACAAGAGACAAAGAGTTTGACCCTACTGTTCTTGAAGCATGGTAGCGCCTCCCATTGACAACAACATACAGTGGCTCAAAAAACTGTCCACATGTTTTCACATTTTTCACTATCTATGATATTTTATGAGAATGTACAAACACATCAAGGACATGCTGGTACCATATTGGAGTACTACTTCAGGGCTTCCAATTGAGCCCTATGGCGTGGGAATCAGCTGAGATATGGTGGATATATGAGGCTTACAAAATGATGACTCATGCGGACAGTTTTTTGACTCAAATATTTTACAGTGATAATCAGGTATTCTAGTACATTGTGCAACCTCCCTTGGCTTTAATTACTGCCTCTATCCTTCTAGGCATACTCTTAAAACTATATCTAAATATATAAACCAGAATGTCTCATGTGTCATAGTCATAATCACCATGAAAGCCATCTCCTCTGCTCAAAGGGATAATATCCTCTCTTTGTCCTATGCTGGCCTCTCTGCTCATCAAATTTTCTCTAGAACTGAAGTATGCAAGTTTCCTGTGGCCAAGTGTATCAAAGAAAGCCATCTGGACAAGGAAAACTCTTGTGGAGGACGTCCACCTCTGCTAATAAGAGGGCTATCATCCAACATATCACTACAGGAAAGGCTAATGATGCTGTCCAAGCCACCCATTATATCAATTCCACCATCACCACCACTCTCTCTTCACAAACTGTGAGGAATGTTCTCAAGGCAGTTCATCTCAAGGCAGTAACAAAGAAGAAATGCCTCTTCTCTCTATCAAACATAGACAGAGAAGACTACCTTTGGCTTGGCCCATCAAAACTGGACTGTAGAGGACTGGAAGCATGTTATATGGTCAGATGAGACCAAAATCAATAGGATTGGGTCAGATGGGAAGGTATATGTGTGCAAAAAGAAGAGGGATTTTCTAACAGACAGAGAGGTTAGTGAGACTGTCAAATTTGGAGGAGGTTCTCTAATGGTACGGGGCTGTATGGGATGGAATGGTGTGGATATACTTGCTGAAGTTGAGGGGAGGATGGATGCTGAGCAGTATGTGGACATTCTAAATGACCACTTGCTGTCTAGCATAGCTGAATTAGGGATTGATGAAAAAGACATCATTTCCCAACAGGATAATGATCCCCAGCACACATCTAGAAGAGCCAGACAATGGTTTAAAGAACATAATATCAATGTTCTTGACTGACCAGCACAGCCCCCTGATGTCAATGTCATTGAACATCTCTGGGGAACACTCAAGAAGAAGCTTCAAGCCTATGAAACCCCTCCTAAAGTAGTATAGGAGCTATGGGAGAGAGTAGCAGTGGAATGAGCAAGGATTACAGCAGAATATTGCCAGAAATTGATTGAGAGTATGCCTAGAAGGATAGAGGCAGTAATTAAAGCCAAGGGAGGTCACACAATGTACTAGAATACCTGATTATCACTGTAAAATATTTGAGTCAAAAAACTGTCCGCATGAGTCATCATTTTGTAAGCCTCATATATCCACCATATCTTGGCCAATTCCCACACCATATGGCTCAATTGGAAGCCCTGAAGTAGTACTCCAATATGGTACCAGCATGTCCTTGATGTGTTTGTACATTCTCACACAATATCATAGATAGTGAAAAATGTAAAAACATGTGGACAGTTTTTTGAGCCACTGTATTTGTAAAATGTTGCTTCACAATTGAGTGGTGTGGGGGATTCCCCCACTGTAGGCATAAAACCCCGTCCTTTCCGCATTGTCTCACATCAGTTCCGCGTATTCTGCATGTTCCACATTTCCCGCGCATCGTCCAATGGGTTCCGCATTCCCATGCATCCTTCAGAACCTGCCTGCACTATCCGGTATTCCCATGCATTGTCGGACAACCTTCACATGTCCTGTCCCCATCCTTCCAGGTCCATTGGTACACTGTATCTCTCTTCCCATTGCTTCTAATGTTATCTGGATCACACTGACACATGCCCTTATGGCATGGACCCCTATTCCGGAGTATTGTGCCCATGTGCACTGCCTGCCTTCACTTCCGCTTCCTGAGAAACTTACTACCTGTACCTCAGTGTTCCTCGAAAATAATGTTCCCTATAAGTAGTGGTACTCAGGGCTTAGGTGTTTTTGGGATCAAATCCCATCTTTTACCTTCCCACTTTCCCTTCACCTTACTAGAGGACCGCTTTGACTTATATCCACTATCAATCTAACATTGTGATATACTTCCTTCGACCTGATCTGCAAGTTCCGATGAATCTGTATGTTCCGCATTGTATCCAGTTGAGTTCTGCTTCATTCTGTTCCATTCCGCTTGGGTTCTGCTTGAGTTCTGCTTGTTCTGCTTGTTCTGCATTTTTGCGGATCCTCATCCTACCTGCGGTAGGATTGATTAGGGTCGCTTAGACAGAGATTAGCACTCCCCAGTAGCAATCCCCTTTAGGGTTGAACGTGCTTGTTCTCAAGTGAGGCAGCAGGCGGCAAAGACCCAACTGTGTAGTAGATTGATTTCTCACTGCTGCACTTGTTGTACCCACAGTGGTGTGCTGTTTTGAACCAGTGGTTCATCTCCACAACAATGAACTGGAGTATATGGGAAATGAAAGCAAAGTGTACGTGCGAGAGTGCAATATGTCTCACTAGACATGACTTGTGTTTTGCGGTGTGAACTCAAGGAAAATGTTTGCACAGCTAGTTGAAATCAGACTTGATATAAGAATAGAGAAGAAAGGCATACTGTCTGTTTGAGCATCATCCAAGTCTTCTGACAAAGCTGCCAGTCCAGCTACAGTTCCACACTCCTCTCTCAATGCCTTGCGCATGATCTCGGCGGCTTCGCATGGAAGGGAATCTTTGGGATAAGATAGTAGAGAGAAGGTCTTGTTAAATAATCAGTGAGACATTACAGTGAACAGAAAATTGACTTCAAAAGCTTACCAATCGGCTTGTTTGATATGTTCGCTGGAATTCATGGAAAAATGTTGTCTCCAGTTCACTGTCCATGTGATTGTTAGTCTTAAATGACTTCAGTACTTTGTTGAGTCATTCAAAAAGGAAGGTCCAGAAGTTGTGGAGGGGCCCAAAATTCCGAACACAATTGGTGATGTGAGTGGCGTAGTGATGGTTTGGTTTTATAGCGGCTGAACCATATAACTATGCTCCAATAAGAACAAAGGTCAAGTTGAGTAATAAATGACACACCTTGATGAGTTCGGTGTTGTACTCTTGAAGTAATTGATCAGCTTCATTAATATCCATGTTGCAGATAACACGTCATACGAGGATGCGAAGAGCATAGCACAACTTCAAGAAGTTGCCTGGATCATCTGGGTGTAGAGAAAACTTAAGATCATCAAGGTTTTCTGGCTCATCAACAGCATTCTGATTAAATTGGGGAGGTGGGGGCGGTTGGTGTTCTTTGCCTTCCAGTAATCCATCGACTGTCTGAGATGTCGCTTTGCGCTTCCCAGACAACTTCTGCAGTGTGGGTTTGTAAGCACATAACTCATCCGAGATTAATATATGATACCTTTTGAGCATTATGTGCCTTCTTTTCAGCTGCAGCCTTGACCTTTTCAGCTTCCTTGGCTGCAGCTGCCTTGAGTTTGGCGGTCTTCTTTGCTTCAGCTGCAGTGAGCTTCTCCTGTGCAATTTGAGCTTTCTTGTGGGCAAAGGCATCTGTGCCTTGTTTCTTTGCTGCAGCAAGTGATTTGCAGTTGTCAGCTGTATGTGATGCCTGTACCTGTTTGTCTGTTTCCAGACGCTGGTGTAGGACTTCGGTGCTGGCATCAGTTGGGAGACAAACACTCCAAAGCTGAGGGATCTGAGGCGTGGATCAGCAACTGTGCATGTGAGGTGTTGAACTCACAATTATTGGCCCATAGACAGTTGACAGAAGCAGCCACTGGTCTGCTGTAAGTGACCCTCCAGAGGGCATCCCAATATCAGTGGGCAGTTTGCTGCATGAGCTAGGGATGACAAACTTTAAATTTCATAGTTAGGAAATATTGTCATGAAATACGAGGGATTGCACGTACATCAGCGATCATTTCATGAAATTTTGTTACCTCATGGTTCGGTTGAAGGATCTTGTTCTGGACCCAGATGTTGTAAAAGTGGGTCTTCACAAGACCTGTGAAGTGCTGTATGAGTAAAGTATCAAATAGCGAGAGTGAAATGACCACTCACCCAAGAATAAATTGTGCATGGGATTGATCACAATTTGTTCAACAAGATCGAAATATGGTAGGCATGCAAGTTGAGTGTAGTGGGTAGCATGTTCTTTGACGAAATTCCTCCACACAGCTGGTGTGACAAGGTGATGGTATCATTCACCAAGCTTGCATTGCTTGCTGTTAGTGCGAGGCTGAAATGCTAGAAGAAACTTAATTGTCAATTGAAGTTAGTAGTTTGAGTACCTACCCCCTGGTTGGAATGCACTGGGTTTGCCTTTGTCGGAGGTCGTGATCCAACATGTCATACAGAAACAGGTGGTGCGAATGGGACACAAAACCTTCAATCTTATGAGCTGCAGGTTTGTCACATACAACTGCGACAAGGATCATGTGAACTAGACACTCTGATATCATAATTAGATAGTGTCATGTTTATGAAATGTAATACGTACCATCAGGACACAACTCCGTTGGGACCTTGATACTGTGTTTCCATAAGTGCAGAAGATCACTGACAATAGGATGCAAAAAATGTTGAATTTGGTCAGGATTTTGTTCCTTGGGTCCAGGGAGGATGCTTGTGCATAAGATATTTGCTGTCCGATATCTATTATAATTAGTGTAAAAATGTGTCAGAGGGTGATGCTCAATGAAATACTCACCGGTACTCTGGGGGAAGATTACATATTGAAAATGATGTTGGACATGATGAATGAGATGGGGCAATATTACTCCGGATATATGAGAACCTGTTGCAAGCCATTAGTCAATTTGTCATCACACTATTATAAGATATAGTTGCCAGTCAACACCGAGATTCACACTAATATGAAGCTCACCATCCAGTCCAGTTTTGTTGCCAGGACTGTTTGAGAAAAAAAGTTTGCCATTGGGATCTTTGAGCTTTTTGCGACACATGTTGCCGTCGAAAATGTCTGTATAAGTTCCTGTTGATCATGTTTTTGATCGCCAACCATCGAGCACTGCCTCAAGGCCCAGTATCTTCAACATCGACTTGATTTGATTAGAAAGGGGAAGGTATGGGTACTTGATTATTGGGGTTTTTGTTGTGCGATTGTTACCACACTTCATTTGGCTGGGAAGAAAAAGTAGGATGTTGCAGTTGGTGCATTCATCATGTGAAAGCCGGGAGGAAGCTGGTGGAAAGACATCACGACATACTGGAAATACAAGGAGTATGTATATAGGCGTGTCGGCACCAAGAACACAAGTAGACAATTGAAGGGTGATAAATGGAGTTTCGAGTCCTAGTGCTATGGCAATGAGCAAGCAAGCAGCTCGTGGCAAATGAAACTGGAGATGGAGCCATGTCACTAGCGCATATATGGTAAGTAAATGCGGTGGGGACATGTGTGAGGCCTGTGTCAAGAGAGCTAGAAAAGACATCGTCAGTCAGGAACGGATCTGGGTCATCTTCATTTTTGTGTCCACCAGTCATTTGCACATCTTCAAGTGTGGCATCCTCAGGATCTTCCTCAAATTCTGCGTCCAGATCAAGTAGTCCCTCTTCTACAAAGTCCTTGTCACCCTGTTCCTGCTGATCATGAACTTCCTCTAGCATTGCTTTGAGTTGACGCTCTGCAGCACGCTGCTCGAGGTCAGGGGGCAAGTGATGGGCCCTGTAAGCTGTCAGTGGACGTGCACCAGCCTTTGTGCAATTGCTATATTCAATGAAATGGTCCACTGCTGCAAGCAATGCCTTGGGGCTGTGAAAATTTGGTGCAAGGTTTGGCAAGTCGCTGCTGTAGACCATGAGGTCCAAGTCTTCACCCATTGATATGCTGTGGTCAAGCATCTCTTGCTCAACATCACAGTTGGATGTTTGAACAGGATCGCAAAATTCAACATTGGGAGATAGTGGTGCAGAGGGTTCATGAAGGGGGACTGCGAATCCGCATGGAACAGGCCCTGCTTGCACATTTGGTGTACTGAGCCTTTTGTGTTGAGCTTGCACAATGATTGTGTGATTTGGAGGTCTGCTCTTTCATGGGTCCTTTTCTTCTCATAGGAGATCAGCACACCCTTGCAATTGGATGTCTTGCAATAGCAGCGAACAAACATGATGACAGATGGGTGTGTGCTCTAGTAAGGGGACGTCGTGTTTGAACACGTGCACAAGGGAATCAGGTTGTCACGTGAGCCTACTACAAATTTATTCATAAGTACTACTTGGCAAGTTGGGCTTTGTTGGCAAGGTGGGCTTCATAGTAGCAAGTGAATTCTATAGGGGTCTGCACCTCCTGTGATGGGTCTATCTCAGAGTCCGTCTTGGCTTCTGTTACACTCTCATCTACCACAGTAGTTGATGTCTAACATATGTAGGTGTCATTCAGTACCACAAACAAATACAAACTAGCATCAAAACAACTCACAATATCGATGTTTTTTACATTGGGTAAGTTGGACTTTGGTTCTGTGACAACCTCGTCAACCTCGAGAGTGTTTGCTTTGACGACTGCTGAGAGAAACAATTAACACTGCTCGAGTCCATTGAGTAACAAATAGTAAGTACATCAAAAAAAATACCATTGTCTGGTCAGCCATCCAGTGGGCAAACATTGGGGGCTTCTGAGTTCCCATCTCACTGGTATCAAGGTCATCCACAGTACTATGCTGTGACCACGGCCGCTTGAGAGGCCTTTGTAATGATATTTCGATGGTCTACATATAAAATTAATTAGTAGTTGTTTGACTGAGGCATGGTAACTCACCACAGGGCCTGGTCTTCTGCACTTGAAAGTGAAATTGAAAGATTTGAGTTGCATGGGAAGCTCAAGCTTGATTGTGTTGTGGTCTACCATAGCATGAGCTTAGTACATAGGGAGGACTTAGAGAAATTTCGAAAAATTTACCTTATTTCATGTACACTGTAAACAGATGTCAGGATATTGAATAAACGGACCTGTTTAGTGGCAGAATAGTGGTTGTGTGTGGAAGTAAACGAGTCTCTGGTTAGTTCTGTTGGTGTAGGCCCCCAGAAGCTCCCACATATGTCTGTCCAGGAAATAGCAGATTTCAGAGCAAAAATTGACTGACTGTCTGTCCAGAGATAGCAGATTTGAGACTGGACTAGCTTGAGGTCTGTCCATAGATAGCAGATTTTTGACGGCCAGCTGGCCACCACATGGGTCCTGTCAGGTGTTGTCAAACCTTTGAGCAAGCGCAAAGTATAGGAAAATGACCAACAGATAGCAACAGATTGATACAGATTGAGACCAACACAGACTAGTGCCCTGCACTTTCATTTCCATGCTTCTTGCAGCCTTTTCAAGCTATTCATGGATGTACCAATACCCCACAACATTCAATATCAAGTCCGAAGGATTTGCAACATTGAGCTAGTGTACAGTGATCTACACTGCCTGATTTCCGGAGGAACAAAAATACCTGGCACAACAATAAATGCTTTTGGAGCAGCCCTCCAGCAAAATGACGAAGTAGCAGACTATGCTATACTCTCATCCTATCTTGCTGCTGTCGTATTGAGGCCAAGTTCAGAGACTCATGTATATGGCACCCTAAGAGAGCATATTGAAGCAGCAGTCAGTCTCCTGCACTGTACACATTTTCATAAACATTTACCTTGTCATAGTGTGCTTCTGCCTCACCAGAGGAAATGCTCTCTCATCCCCGGTGGATAATCCCTCTCTGCGGTGGCAGGCCATTTCATTGGGTGCTGACTTGGGTCCATTTATCTGAGCACGAGGTTGGAATATTTGATAGCATCCCTGCACTGCATTCTGAAGCCTGGGCAATACCAGTAAGCAAATTTCTGTCTTTTCGTTAAATTAGATCCACTTACTTGTGATAAAAAGTTACTTGAAAAATTTGTCAATGTGATCCTGAGCAACTTGGGGAGTCAACCTGTCAGCTGGAATGATGGGTCGTGGAAAAGAGTTCTTATGTACCCACCTGTGCTTGAACAACAGATGGACTCATGGTCATGTGGCTTGTTTACAATGATGGTGATGCAAGCATATATCCAAGGTGTATCATTAGAGCTTGTCAAAGACAGCCAAAAAGACAGCATGCACCAAAGAGCTCTTTCTCTTCTCATTCAGTTGCCATAAGTCATAAAATGTGACTGCAAATCAGAAGCTTATGCGAGTTGCAGCGTTGTTCAAGAAACATTACTGAAGGGAGATGTTGACAACATCACAGAACCAATCATATGTGATGAAGTGCAGCACAACTTGCCGAAAAGCACTGCGGTGACATCAGACACTATCCTGCCAAATGATGTCACAGCATCTACAATCACTAATGTTAGTGACAAGCACAAACAAAAAGATGAAGAAGACTACAGCACTGATGATGAAGCTCATTATAAAAAGTGTTCAAAAGCTGCATCTGGACATCATGCACCAAAGCACACAGAAAATGAGCGTCACAAATGTCTTGAGCAAGATCCATGGTGCACCAATATTGAGCCCCATGCTGTACATTGTCAAGGCTGCCACAAGCGCATCAAGCTTCATCCTTCTACAAAATATGGTGATGGGGAATGGAAAGCTCACAAGGAGAGGTGTGACCAAATAACTGGTGCGAAGAAGGTCTGTACAGGCAGGATCACCGAGTTAGCAGTGCCAGTATGTGTCACATGCACATTATGCAAGGTGACTACTAATAATCCATCAATCTTCACATAAAGGTTCCATTTCATGATTTTTCAACAAACCTACCACAGCAGCAAGCATCAAGAAATAAGCAACTACAGACCCTGTCATGCCAGGATCCAAGTTTCTTCCAACAAAACCAAAAATCAGCTACAAGTCAACAATCATCACAACAGTCAGATACAACCTCCCTGTTGTGACCTGGAACTTACTTATGTCCAGACACCAAGCATTGCAAATTTATTCAAAAAGCTTGATGTCACCTCTGAGATGACTTTGGTGAAGCCCCTCAATGCCACAGATGCAGCACCAGCTGAACCCCTGCCACCGAAAGATGAGACAAGAGTGTGTCAGCAGGTCACTGGGCAGGAATATGAAGAGTACATACTATGCTCTCGAACCTGCATGCTTGGTAGGATATCGCCCAAATTTCATGCGCATGTAATGTGTTGTTTGTTCCCATACAAGTCATTGGAGAAGACCAGTGAGAAGATGCCAACTATAAGTTCTGCACAAGGGTTGACCAAGAAAAATGATTCAATGAAGGAGAAGCATTGGACTGATGATGAAAGGCAGTCTTTTATCAAGACACTTGGAGCGTTTGCAAGATGGGAAGTGGATTATGCAAATTTTGACATTTGTTCACCACACTATGAAGGGAAGACAATGGAACCAGGGAAGATTTGCAAGGCTTGTCAAGCAGTCATAAATGATCTGTCATTCAAACGCGCAGTATGAAGGGTAAGCCTCCATCATAGACTTCATATCGGCTGGCAGTTGATAATTACTTGGAGTAGAAAGAAGCGGAAGCAAAATTGCCACTCAACATACAGCATGAGAAGCAATTAACACATGGAAAGTTCACACCACACAATCTCAGCAGTGCCAAAACCCATGATCTGCAGGATAAACTCAATGATCCCATAGTCTTTGACGTCTTCAATCGTCTCAAGCATGGCCAGGATGGCACTGTACGAGGCTGCATGGGAGGGTAAACTCTCAAAGTCACAAACCTTTGTGGATATATGCAGTGTTTTTGAAGAGAAACTGCAGTGTGGATCATCATCCAATCTGAACTCGAAATTTGGTGTCCACTACAATGAAAACTACAAGAACATCATGATATTGATGTGAGGGTATGGCAGGAACTCAGCAAGACAATATAGTATCCTTCAGTCACAGATAGGAGGCCCAAGCATGTGCTCCATAAGGCAAGTGTCTTCCTTACTAGAAACTGAATTATATTGATGCAATATCTACTAGGTCACTGGTCACAAAATCCGAGGATGCATTACAAAATCCAGACCTCATTTTTGAGAATGTTGTACATGTAAAGTGGCTGCTTGACATTGTCAAGTATGATGGACCCATGTCTGTGGGAAGTGACTGCATGAAGGTCCATGCACGATTAAGCTATTCTCAAGATTTTGGTAGCCACATACTAGGGTCTGTATTGCACATGGACCAGTGTGAAGTCAATGATGCAGATGACATAGAAGTTGTCATCAACTGTGTCAAGGAGGCAAAGGCAATGGCAACCCAAGTACAGGCAGTGATTGTGAAGGTAGTAGACACCATATTCCCAAAATTCAGTTACTGACAAGTTACAATAGCCTGCAATACCCGAAACTCCCACAATTGTTGTCGCCCTGCTTGCAACTGATGGGAGGGATACCGGTGACAAGATACATGAACTACAGATGCTCTTCTTACGCATGGCTGCGAGGTTGTCCTTGAAAGTGGTCACCTTCTCTGCTGATGGTGCAGCATCCAAGCTCGCAGCACAAGCACTGATGGATGGCAAAGTTTCATTGGAGGAACCACTCAAATACAACTATCCACTATACAGAGTTCACCTTTGAGCTCCCATTTTCTGGCACACTGGTCTATTGATCCCAGTGACAGATCCCCCTCATGCACAGAAGACATCTTGCAACCAGTCTCAGCATGGGACTCACACAGTGAGTTTAGGCATAGGCTATGTCGTGAACAGGTCACTTGTTGATCTATATGAAATCTGATCTTCTGGGCTGGTGAAACGAGATGTCGAGAATGTCAATAAACAAGATGATGGTGCTGCTCGTCGTATATACTTGTACGAAGCACTCGCAGCAACCTGTGAGATGAAAGATGGCAAGATGGAGATACAAAAGGGTTTTGAAGGCCTGTTTGTATGGTTATTCATATTTGGTGCGTCTATCATGTATTTAGTGTATGTTTTAGTGACTCATGCACTATCTTCACAGGAACTCTATTTGAAGCTTGGCTTAATGTCAACATGCCAGCAGCTGAACGTGTATTTGCAGCATTATGTGCACAAATGTGGCTTCAGCTATGGTATCAGCATGTTGTGGACCTATCTTCCATATATCCCGACTTATGCTCAACCACATGATCATTCATCTCCCCAGCTAGTTATCAGATTTTCATACAACTCTGCAACTCTCTTGTCCTTCTGGTGCTGGCCTATGCCAAGTTTTACCCAAGTGTCCCTTTTTGTCCTTGATTGCTTGGCACCAAGTTTGTCAAGCATTTTTTCGGTCTCACCCAGATGTTCCTCCCAAACTTTGCATATGCTGAGCTGGTCAAGATGGTTCAGACGATTATGCTACAGCAGAAGATATTGATGATGCAGAAGTTTCAAGAGGGCCGCAAAAAGGATTCAGCAGCAGGGTATTCATTTACCTATGACCCATCACCACTGACAGATGACCATCTCCACACTACCTCTTCACAACTTACTGCTCAACAACTCAATGGGATTGTTGAGGTCACCTACCGCAAGGCTGCCCAGATTTGCAAGCAGATCCTCTGCATCCAAGTGCCCGTCTTGGCAAATGGCAAGCCATTCATGCTGACTCCACTGAGAGCCCCACGTGTATTGAACAATTGCCAACACGAAGCACCAGATGACAACAATGGTACTGACCTTGACAACTTTGACAACATGGTGGACGACAACACAGATGATGGTGATAGCCTGGTGCAGGCCACTCACAGACTGCTGAGAGTGCTGCACGAGAAGTCACAGCATATTCTGCACTGTGCGATGACCTTGAGGAGGCTATGAAGGATTCACAGGCAGTGCTTGCCTCCAGCACATCATCTTCTTCCCTACCAAGTTCAGCTCCCAAAATTTCACTCACACACTGTGAGACACCCAATACCATTCATGTTGAGGACAAAATTGTTGCCATGAGTTCTATTCTGGATAAGGATGAGATGGTCTCTATCACCCTTATGCTCAAAGCACATATTGGTTGTCAGTCAAAGGCCACTGTGCATTCTGAGCGCATTGTGCTTCTTGATCCAAAGTTCACAGTCCTTCAGCTAATGTTGAATAGCTTGGACCTGGAAACGAAAATGACCCACCAGGAGGCATCTTGCTATCCTGCAGAAGCAAGATAGTAGTTTTGCACCAGTGAAGACGGCACGAGAGCTGCTCTGGAAACAGGTCTCGAGTGCTATTGCTCGGGTAATACAGCCCCAAGGTATGTCATATTATCAAAGCCACCTGTTATTCAATGTTCAAGTTCAATACTTAGAATTGCCAAACCTCGCTACCAAAAATATATCTAGTCTCTTTCCCCTCGAATGCGGCTCCTATGTGATTATGCATACTGCCATATGGTTCTACATTGGTGAGGTACTCAACTTATACAGGAAAGGCTCCAACAGTTGTTATGGTTCCATTCAATCTACGACGAGCATCTCCACATTGTCCTTTCTCTCACTTTGAGTTTACCTTCCACTGGAGACTTCGGTAAGTAAATGAATTCTGCATCATGTCATTTGTTTTAACACTTTACTACCCGTTTCAGACTGCTACCAGTGCTTCTAATGCTGATGAGACGCTCTATGAAGATGATGACATGGATGTGTCATCTGATGCTGTCCCATCATTTTCCCGTCTTCCCAGCCGCTACCAGTATGAGATCCACACACATGCACCTGCAAGTAGCATTCTCTATCACATTGGGAAAAGGGCGCTCAAAGGAACAAACACATGGGCATTGGAACTGTCGAATGCTAATGCTCGTCACTGGGTAGCGCTGACTGCACCACAAGTGAAGCAAAAATTACCTAGACTCAAAATTTCTGGGAGCAAGATCACGAAGGTTTAGTGTTTCATCGTGGATACATACAATTGGTGTACTTAAGACGTGGCCATCATTAACTACCGCTCCTGTTCGCCGAGATACTGCATATGTTCTTCATTGTGTCACATCTCGCTAGGGTGTTACGTGTCAAACCGTGTGACATGTGATATGTCTGTCCGGAATAGCAGATTTTACACCCGAAAAATAGCAGATTTGGGACCCAGAATGCGGTCGCAGGGCGGACAGACATATGGGGGAGCTTCCGGGGGCCTGTTGGTGTGATGCGGAAAGATTCTGTTTAGGGCTGTTGTTACACCTCAAACATGCTCAAATTTCTTGAAGTCGTGTTTGTGTCTAGTTAGGGACAAGGTACGTTTTACATCGGGATTACCACACAATCTCGCTCTACTTAGGGTACGACTAAAAAGTCGTTTCCGCAGTGATTCTTGCTAACGTCAGCATCCCTCCTACCTCATCTCACTAATACGCTGAATAATCCAGTGGGATTGCGACAACAGCCTGAGATAAGAATATGGGTAGTTGGTATATATAGCTTCGAAGATATGGTAGCGTTCCGCACAGTCTGATTAGCCCTCGACATGCAACCTCCAGCGAATAAGCCCGCACCCGCCATCCCATACTTTACCCCTGCGCAGGTTCCTGCGGCAGGCACAGCATTCGACCCCCAGCCCGATGGAACTCCTTTACCAAAACTATTCCAGCCCATCAAGATTAGAGGGACAACATTCCACAACCGTATCTTCGTGAGTTGTTATCTTGATCGTCAGTGTGATGGTGGCGTCACGTCACTTTCATGCAGCTATCTCCACTGTGTCAATATTCTGCAGATGACGGTCATCTCACGTCTTGGCATATGGCGCACCGTAAGTCTATGATTATCAAGCATCAGGGAAGTATTACTCATGGTATCCAGTGGGTGGCATCTTCACACGGGGCCCTGGTCTCTCAATAATCGAAGCCACAGCAATCCTCCCAGAGGGTCGCATCACCCCTGAAGATTCAGGCCTCTGGAAAGACAGCCAAATCGAGCCCCTCCGCAAGATAGTCGAGTTTGCCCATTCACAAAACCAGAAGGTTGCCATTCAGCTTGCCCATGCGGGCCGAAAAGCATCCACCGTTGCACCATGGTTACGTGGTGGTGGTCTTGCAGCAACTGAGAACGTGGGTGGATGGCCAGAAAATGTATGGTCGCCTTCCACGGTTCCATACAATGACACCTTCCCGGTGCCTAAGGAGCTATCGAAGGCGCAGATTCAGGCCGTCGTCGTCGCATTTGTGGAATCTACGAAGAGAGCATTGAAAGCTGGCATTGACATCATTGAGATTCACAACGCACATGGTTATCTGCTTTTCTCTTTCTTGAGTCCTGTCAGCAACAAGCGCACGGATGAATACGGCGGGAGCTTCGAGAACCGCATCCGTCTAACTCTCGAGGTCGTAGATGCTATCCGTGAAGTCATCCCTGAAGACATGCCACTCTTCCTGAGGTAGGTTTCAGTCCATGATGTGTTCTTGCTCGATCTGATGCCTTGTAGGGTTTCTGCGACCGAATGGCTCGAAGAAGCCCTTCCAAATGAACCGTCCTGGCGTGTCGAAGATACCGTCAAACTCGCTGGTATTCTTGCTGAGCATGGCGTTGACTTCCTCGATGTCTCCAGCGGTGGTAGTCACCCGAAAGCCATCACGAAATCTGGTCCGGCATACCAAGCACCGTTCGCACAAGCTGTCAAGCAAGCTGTTGGGGACAAGCTTGTCGTTGGGTCTGTCGGCGCAATCACCGATGGCAAGATCGCCCAAGAAGTGCTTGACAAAGGTCAAGCTGATGTTGTCCTTGTTGGACGACAGTTCCAAAAGAACCCAGCAACTGTTTGGGCGTGAGTGTATATTCATCGTGAGATAAGTTAATTGATCTGACGACGCGTTGGCAGATTCGCGTCAGACCTTGGCGTCGCGATCAAGGTAGCTAACCAGATTGGTTGGGGCTTCGTAGGTCGGGGTGGTCAAAGTACTCAGAAGAAGGTGGACTGGAAATTGTAACGAGGGGCGGATAAGAATGTCGCGTATACCCGCATTTTGATATATCTTTGTTATTCGTGTGTTCTCGTTTTTGTGTTAGATGCGATATGATAAAATCTGTCCTACACTTCCGAAGTTCAGCAAGTTCGGGTGGTTAAAATCGGGAGCTGACAAGAGATGACTACGCCATGAGTGTACCTCCAAGTGGTGCTAGCGTATCATGTAAAACCAAAAAAGTTAGCTATTGAAGCTTCAACGCGATCAGAGACGCCTTTTCCATAAAATTTCCATTCACGTTGGGGACCTATCACGATATCGGGATATAGCATAGCTCACAAACGACAAAACTAGGGAGCTGTATATAAGTGAAATATTTACATACGCGTGGACTTCGACGCTGACGACTAATCCTCCTTTCTACCCAGACACTGTTCGCAACCGACGCCCTCTCTTCAACTGCCGATCTTTGGTGAAAAAGTGTACCGCACGATGATATCCTTCCTCGAACGATTTGTTGTAGATCGGGTTTGTGACCAGGGTGCCATAGTCGTCTTCTTCGTCTCCGCTGTCCCCCTCTCCGTCTTCGCCAGCGAAGTGGAAAATTGGTGTGGGAACTTCTGGGGTGAGTGGTTTCAGGAGTTCTTCTGGCGGTGGAACCTCATCATCTATGGATCCGGAGGGAGTTATCAACGGTGAAAGCGGTGCAGCCTGGCGGAGGGCTTGGTCACGCTGTACAAGACCAATGAGTAGCTCCCAGCGAGCATACCAGCTCATCTCCCAAGCGCGGTTAGTCTCCCATGCACACGGCGGGGAACCTTTTGGAGTTCCAGGTGGTGGAGATCCATGATGAGCCCCGGTTTCCAGTGTTTTCTTCTCGAAAAGTGTTTCATCATCACCAACAAGGGTCATATCCTCATCACCGCATGTCGTTGAACCAGTCGAAGACTGCAGGCTCTCTGAAGATGCAGAACCTTGCATATGTTCGGAAATAGGGACAGCCCTTTGATGCATGTCGAACACGTAGAGCGTCTTGTGAATGGTCCACAGCGGAAACTTGAAGAAGCACCGGTCGACATTGGCAGAGTATGGATCACGGAGCGCGGAGATGTCGCCCACACGAGGGTAGATCGACGAGTTCAAGTCCTGGGCAAAGTCTCTCGATGCATACCCCTCAAAGTCACGCTCCAAGCCGGATGGAGGTACGCGGAATTGCGATGGCGGCCCTGAGACTTCCTGAGCGCCTGAAAGCATGATGCCGGTATACGCGCCTCGAGGGTCTTGTGCGCATATACCGTGGTCTGCCCGCCGTTTCACTTCTTTGGCCTGCCATTCCAGCCATTCGTCATGGCGTGCTGTCCAGAAAGACTTTCGATGCAAAAAGGCACTCCGTGAAAATCCGTGGTGAGGATAGTTCAGCCGCTGCGTGTGGATACGTGACACAGGTGTAGGAATCTGCACCTTTGGCTCTTGTGAAAGCGTAGCATGGCGCACAGGCTCTGGTGCAAAAGGCTCTATGGTGACTACCCGAAGTGGTGGTGGGGCGGATGGGGTCTCGTTTTCTAAGCTTGTCTGGGAATTTGTGCTGTGTTCATTCGCGTAAAGGATTGGCAGAGCAACGAAAGGCGCATCATCATCGTCGTCCTCCATAAACTTCGCGCGTGCCGGGCCACTACGAAAGAAGCCGCGTGCCCACTTTACCCTTGAAATCGGTGGTTCTGCGTCTACGTCTGATTCAGAGTAATTGAGAATGTCTTCTTCTTCATGAAAGAAGTCGAGTCTACTAGGAGAGCGTGGCGGAGAGATCAAATTGTCTGGCTCTTCAGATAGAGAGAGCTCTGTGTATGAATGGTGTATCACGTCCTCTGGAAATTCCGGGGCAACGTGCACGCTAGAGAAATGAGGCATTGCCAGTAATTAGGATATGAGAATAGCAATTGACTTGCAAGGATGGCGGAGGAATAGCAGATGTGAAAATAGCCTTCGGTTGCGGGTTGTTAGCTGTTGGGCTGGCGAAGGAAGTGTGATGTACTTATCATGTCGGCGTCGCGTCGCGTACAAACAGACATACACAAAGGACGCGATGTGCTCACGTGAATTGAAGTCACTCAACACATTTGGTGGACATCCAGTGGACACGCTGGAACTTTAGACATGCACTCGCTACTAAGTATTAGCCACAGGGCATGGCGTAATGGAAGTTTCTCTCTCATAATCTCGTGGTTTGAAAAAGGTCTTTGACCGCGGATATTTGGAATGCGAAGTGACCTGTCACCCGCGGCGTACCACGAGACAGGTAAGAAGCTCTATTTCTATCTGACAGCGCTTGAAATGTTCGGCAGCGAGCAGTCGTATGACCTGATTCCAAATTGCGAACTGTAGAAGATTTTGCACGGCGAGTGCCTTGGAGTCCCTGGTGTACTGAAGGTGGGTACTTCATACCCAGCCATGACTAACACATCCTCGCATGTGGGGTGTGCAGCGCAGTGCGTTGCAAGTATTTGTTGGTTTGGTTTTGTGGGTCCAAGATGTACCGGTGAATATTTGGTAGCACCCCGACTCCTTCGCAAGGGACGTATTCACGGACTACACAATTGAGGGGCGGACGATCACTTTTATTTCGAGTGTTAGATAACGAGTTGCATGGCATTTTTTTTTAGTCACCATTACTTTTCTGCTCCTCCTTTGTCGTGAGCCAATTACCGAATGCTAGAGCGCGGATGTCGCTATGGGGCCTGCAGGAGGTATGAAGCTCTTGAATGCAACCGCGATCTAACGCACATTATATGGATCGTTGGGAGCATCATTAATTTCTCGAGGACATGCCGACGTCTGTCGTGTCTTGCTCTAGGCCATGTAGCGTTGCACCATATCACGCAGGTACAATTGGAAGGATTGAAGCAACAGGAGGAAGCGCCCAGGGTACCACGCATTGTGCTACTTACACAAATGGTGAGAAACGAAATAATAGTCAAAAGCATGCAAAACGTATACCCATCAGGTCGGTCATATAGACAAACTTGGGACCTCTGCATCTTTCTCTTTCTCAACTTCCTCCATTTTCTCTTCATGACCTTCAAAGACCTCATCGCCCGACTTCAGCTCCGCATTTCCACCACGCACCAGCCCAACCTTCACCTTCCTCATCTTGTCCACACGCTCGGAGGTGGGCGCTGCATAACCAGCGAGGCACGAGACCAAGCCCGGTCTCCTTCCTTCGTTAAAATCGGGCGCAGAGATGGTTTGGATAAGCGCCTGCGTTTCAACACTGTGCACTTCGATTGTGCCGCTTGGAAGAAGTGTCGTTAGGTAGGGATAGTCGAGGCCTAGGTAAATTCATTCGTAGTTATTAGTCTTAGAACTTCGCGAGGGAAGCACAACGACGAGGTAAGTCACGAATGTGAACGAGAAAAACGTTCAACAACTGATGGAAGTGATTTATACATCGCTCAGAAAGTCGACAAGTGTTGGCGAGCCAGAAAAGCTGAGGCAGCAAGACGAAATGAAGTTCGTATAAAAGATGACACTTACAAATGGACACCGGATGCGCAGACCACTGAAGTGTTCCACGCGTAGGATCACCCTCACCGGTAATGAACACGCCAAGTGTGCTCCCGCCCGTCCAGCTCAGTATAAGGAACTCAGACGGAGATATCACGAGGATATGTGGTTTAATCGTACTTTCAACCGCGAGGACAAGGTCAGGATCAGTCAGAGTCAATAAGGAGATAGATGATGTCTTACCCCTCTGTGCCTTGGACCTGGGTCACCGGGAGCAGCTCAAACATCTGCGCGCTCGCAAGATCGATTATACTGTAAAGATCTGCGGTTGCAATGCACAAATGATGCCCTGAACGCCGAGCACGGGGGGCTTCAGTTCTGAAGGGAATATCCTACGGGCGAACGGACGTCAACTGAACAGAAAAGGGATGAAAGTGTAAAAGAACAATGAAACCAACCTTCGTATAGGTTAACTTCTCCTCGCCCAAGCTAAACATTGCGATATTGTTTCGCTTTATCACGCACATCTCGATAGCATCATTTTTCCCTCGGTCGGTAGGAAAATTTGTTGACATAGAAGTGGTTCTGGTGGTAAGGGAGGTGGCGGCGGGGCGCTGAAGATGATTATGGTCGACTGCGAGAGCTTCAACATGGCGGATGGGCTTAATGTTCGGGACGAGATCAAGCGAAGGGAGGGTATATATGTGAACTTGGCGATCTGCAAAGGTATATCAATGTGTGCTCAGGGATGTCAAGAGAAAGTACGACGCAATAAGCCGTACACCCTAAACCAAGCACTCAAACATGAAGATTATGCTACGCACCACATAATATTAACGCCCTGGCAATGCAGGGTACGAGGATGAGCTCGTCGATCTGCTTGCCCGAAGGGAGGCTTTGTTGCGAGAGGAGAGTGTAAGTGGCTAGCTGGGCTAGGTTAGCGTGGTGTCGCAGATTTGAGTAAGGAGAGTAGCGAGATAAGACGAAAGAACAACTGAGAGTTGAAAATAGAAAAATCATAACATCTGAAGGATAATGAAAGGATGTTGCACACATTGACACCGACCTTAGTGGGATCTGCGTCTGGATGGATAGAGTAGCGCAGGAGCTCGCCATTCGAGCAGCCTACGTATATTTCGGTCCCTGCACTTGGCGTTAGCACTGGTTCTTGAATCTTGATTAATGATTAGGGAGACCAAGGAGGTTGAACGCAAGAAAATGGTCGTCTATGGTCGTTCACGCACCAAAGGCCTGCGCGCAAGTGACAGTCCCCGCGGTGATGCTAGGGATGAGCGGTTGGAGGAGGTAGGGCGGCACGTCAAGCGGATTGGCCATGTCGCTGAATATTCACAGTCGAATACTAATTACGATGAATGACTCAGATGAACCAAGATGATTGGCTGACTACACCTTTCAGCCTAAATTCCTTGTAATCACACCTCTTTGATCAGTCACACTAACATCATTGTTCGGGTAAGTTTTGCTATGTACAACCTCACCACATACAACCTCAAAATCGAGCTAAGTACCTTTGTCCATGCTTTGACTGAATCATGGCGCCGCTACAGTCTTAATCTTTGTCTGTTCGTTTCCTGAAAGTATTTAAGCAGAGTGGTCTCGACAATGTGTCACTTATTCAGTAAGCTCTGAATCACATCTTTTTTTTGGAACTCTACTACTCTCAAGACTCAGGCTACTACTCGTTATCGTGTTTGGCAACCGACTTAAGCTTCGGTTAGTTCTTCGAGTCCCAACCTATTAGACGACGGACCAAGCTCAGAGCTGAGAAGGAAATGAGACGCAAAACAGGGTTACTGTCTCTTCCCGAAGAACTCCGGTCTTATATTCTGAGCTTCCTTCCTTGGCGAGATATTCTTCGTTGTACATCCGTGAGCCGCTATCAAATTACTGATCGGTGTTGATCGTCTTAGATAAACTTTGATACTGACGATCATTTGGCAGCTATGTAAGGCCCTTCGTCAGACATACATGTCATCTTCCGAGCTTCAGTACATCACTGAACTCGGTGGCCAACAACTGCTCCCTGTATCCAACAACTACATTTGTGTTTCTAAGCGTCTACAACTCCTGAGGGACAAAGCCTACGCATGGTTCAAGTTTGACATCGAGCGCTCTTTTAAAACAATCTCTATACAAAAACAATTCTATGAAACAACAAAAACGTTCATCGCCGATGGGCATGCCTGCTTCTGGAACCCATTTATAGAGTCGGTCAAGATCTTTCCAATACTACCGAAGCCCTCACAGCAAACTATCGAGCGTGATTTCTCTCCGGGATCGCTTTGCTCAGTTCCTAACCAAAACAACATCGATATCTATATGGACCCAGCGCAAAACCTACTCGCCATCGTCTATGCCATTAGAGATGATAGTTTCCCGTCTGATGAGAAGTTCTATATCGACCTTGTGACCCTGGATGGAGATGGTACCCACCCGCAAGCTGCGGGACGGACACTGTTTCTGTCCGAGTTGTGCCTGCCTGATAACTTTCTAACACAGAGTTTGAAACTCGCGGTTTTTGGGAGGCATATCGCTTTCCGGCGCACCCTACCATTGTTTGATGAAACAGACGAGCCTTTATTTAAGTCTATATGGTGGTTGCAGATTTGGGACTGGCAACACTCGACGACGTCCAATGTGAGCCTTAGTCAGAATCACTTGATAGACTTAACAGTTGACACTCGATTTAGAGTGTCCTCAGTAGCCCAATAACAAATCAAGATTCTTACTATCCAATGGACTTTTGTTTTCTCGGAAACGACAGATTTTTGATTGTCAGCGACAGTTTAAAGCTCTATTCAATTGAGGATATGTCCCGGGAACCGCAATTACTGGCGTCGTTCATGTTGCCTGTATCAACGATGGACATACGGTGCTTCACTCCGACGAACGATATCGCACGTAGCTCATACCCGCAGATACAAGCGATGTGGACGTCAGATCCTAAAAATCGACTATTAGCCCTTGTCATCCCTTCAAGTCTCGACTTCGTCGTTTCCACCAGGATTTTCTTCGAGCCTGACTTCCAAGGAATTACAGTGCCAATACCATGGGAAGATTGGGGTCCTTCAAATACTCGTATTTTCCCGCACGAATTTCCATGCAGACTTGGTGTCAGTGGGAACAGAGCCCTGTACGCATTCCCTGCAGCCGGCGCGGCATTAGATGCATTTGATATTGCCGCGGAGTACAGGTTGCATTTGATGGACTTCAGCCCATTAGCTGTTAAGCGCTACCAGCAAGGCCTAGGAAGATTGGTAAATGAGCCGTCTACGGTAGAAACCAGCCAGTCAAGACAGACTCTAACAACATCCTTGCCCTATGTCGAGTTCGTTTCGAATAGAGGGTTCAGTTATGGCGAGGTCATCGAGATATGGCTCGATAAAGACAAGATTTACTTGTTCAAGGAAAACATCGACACAGTAGGTTCTTCCTATTTCCCAAGGAAGTGCGACGTACTCATTGTTTATCCAGAATAAGTTGGATGAGCTAGAGGTCATTGAGATTTAGAGTAGACGGTGTATGATACAGCTAAATCTGAATCGTTGGCCTTCAAGTCGAGACCTCAATATCAACGAAATTTGCAAGATAGCGATGTAAGCGAAACAAGAACTATTGACACAAAGCAGAGGCCTTCAAAGTTTCGTATAGAGAGTATTACTTATGTCCAGAAAGCCCATCACCTCAGTTTGGTATAAATATGTGTGAGATAGTGATGACTTTAGAGTGTCCATTGAATGTTAACCCACCATAACACGGAAGGCTATGCGGGCGCAAAGTGCAGACAATCAAGCTCTCGTGCATGAGCGAAAAACGAGCGCACCACCGCCATAATCCTTCTGTGCAGATCCTTGATCCACTTCGCTGCCGTAAGCACGCTGCCAGATAAGTGCCCACACTCCGTGCTGAAATTTGAATCTCCCAACGTGTAACAAGACCACGCAACAAGCACCAACACAGTAAGCGCTGCGACACCCACAGGGACAGAGGGAACCGCACCCGAATGACTGAAACATTCAGTGAAAAAAGCGAGCACGAAAAATATCATACTATCAGCAGTAGTGAGTAACTTTGAATTTGACAAGGGAAAGTGTGATCGGACGTACCCCCACATAAGTAGCGCGTACGGAAGGCTGTATATGATTGCAAGCGTTTCGAGGCCATGCTTGGGGTGCACTAAACTCTCCAGGTGCGCTTGCTAAATTGAATTCATTGTTGAAGACGGCAACTATGTTACTCGTTCAAAAGACGCACCGCGTTATCAACCATATCTGGACCTTGAGCATAGCTTTGTCTCGCGAGCTTCACACCGAGTAGCATGCTCCCAAAGCTTGATATCACAGACACATAGCTCGCGACCTGTGATAAGGAAGATCCGGCACCACTATCGACGTCCTTAATCCCCAAAAACCCAACATTCACACTCAAGAGCACCGTCGCCTGATCACTGACATGTCAACCTAACTCACGGTCGCTAAAGGGGAGGAGCTTACGAGCAAATTGAAATCCTGCATCTCAGCATTCAGCTTCTGAACGAAGGTGCGCCAGTCGATGTAATTGACAATAGAGTCAACGTAGAGTTTGTGAAGAGAGTAGACGTGCTCGTAGGGGGCATTGAAGAGCAAGGGTGCAAGACATGTTATCATAATGGAACGCTGCTCGTAGGTGTCGCCGTGTACAGTCTGGTCACGAGAGAGCCGCGCACCCTTCTGCCCATAGTAATTGAGGTATTGACAGTGTTCTGGTGCATGATGTGGTAAACATACTCAACAAGAATCAGGCCACGTACTAAAATGATTCATCATCCTGGCTGAGGGTTACACAGTCATCAGTGTCGATTTACCAACACAGGACATGAAGATTTACCAATGAAACATTTATCATATGCCGATTGAATGCAATTGTCCTCCACTTGATATGCGATGAGTTTCATCATCTCGGGAGTTGGTGTGACCTACCGTCCACATCTTTGATTAGGTCCAGAGTATTCTTGAGGACATCCATGCTCAAAGCACAAACCGCCGACACCTCAGAGGTCATGCAATCTGAAGTGTGGAATGGAGCTTTCGTATAAGATCCGCGTGGTAAAATTCTTACCACTTATCGCAAAACGGATTATCTGCTGCAATTCTCGAAGGACCTGAGAGTCGAGAGCACTTGCGTGAGGAAACAGATCGATGTGCTTCCTACTCGTGTGAGCAGGCACCATGCCTCGACTGAGTTGATCAATACAATAAATTTTGGTGCATGCAATTGAGTTTACTCACAAGCTGCTGTAGTGCGTACCAGTACTGGGCCTCCAACTCGATTCCTGCATATGTTCATCAGACACGGCAAAAAATGAGCACACCCAACAACCGACGCTTATGAGAAAGTTCAGTGACCCCACTACATTCCCGCAAGATGACAGTGGCATCGAAGTTCTGCAGCCAGAATAGACATCTATTATCGCGGTGCACGAAGTAATACCCTCCTGTAATGGTTTCCCCCTCATCCATAAGTTCCACAACGAGGTCCACGTTCACCGGAAAAGAAGGATAGTGACAAGCACGGTCATAGGCAAGCTTTGCCAGGTTCTCGATTGTCTCAGCAACCCCGTTACGAGCGAGATCTGCCTGAGTTATAACGCGAATTTTCCGTGAATACTCGTCAAAATCCACCACGCTCTCATAACAGTAGTAGAGGCAGCCTTCAGGATGAACATGCACTTCCCATGCAGGAGGAACTGATCTCCTAAAACATATACATAAGATACTACAGTGGCGATATGAAATGTGTTACTTGATAGGATCCGTGATCATTGGCGGGATGTTGTAATCCCTGGTGTTTCTCGGGCTGTGTCAGCAGTCAGATATGGTCTACCATCTTCAGCGCCGACCTACATAGTATCTCTGTTGCCTGTGTATCTCTGTGCTTGAACTCCATCGGCGGACATGGGGCTGAGGCTGAAACACCCATCAGAAGATAATATAACATTGCGAACGCCGGATTCATTGACTGGGCCAGGTCTACCTGACTGGTGGAACGTTGGAAGACTAGATGACATGTTGTGTATAAGGGTTATCGTGTCCAAAGCAACCACTGACGACTATGTAGCCGCTCAACACTCAGCATTGAATTCGGAGGCACCCGGGCCAAATGCTGTATACTTTGAGTTCCATAGTTTCGGAATTTTGATGCAGGATTGAACTGGGTTGTCCGATCAGATCTGGGCTTGGACCTATTTTTGCACGTTGAGGTGGCAGATGGAAGTAGACAGTGACAGTACTTCATCTGTGAGAGGCCTCTCTTTACGTTGACAATTTGAAGCTTTCCCTAGCTTAAGCGAGCGCTCTCATTGGTGGATGACTAGAAGTCCGAGACTATACCAAACAGGGATCGTTCAACGATAGTTTTTCGACGGGTCCAAATACTGATGAAGTTGATGGTATTAGGTGCAGACACAACAGCCTTACTGCCAGTGCAATCGGAAGTTCGGGTGGGTCAGCCCTTCAACGTTAACACGTGCACCTCACTGTCAGTTAGATTGCAGGGTTGTACTTTGTTGTACTATGCTGTACAGTCTCCCAGAAGAGATGAACTTGTACATTTTGAGATACTTTCCAATGGAACCAGTGTACGCTGGGCATTGTACTCTGTCATACCTCTGAGGTACAGCTGACAACCAGGACCTCTTGGAATTGTCGGCGGCACAAAACAGTTCAGTCGTTCTGGGCGGTGTGACTGTAAGTAGTCAAGACTGTCGTCCCTTAACCGTTACGCCAAAAGGCAGTGATAATGAAAGCTCATGTTTCATTATCTCGGACAGTATTTATGCTGATTATGGGAACTCAGGTAAGCCACCGAGCTTACAGTGACCTGTGATTGCCCACACCGTCTCTTCTCTCCGCCCGTGTAAAGATCTTCCTCACTATAGCTATGTAAACACGCTTAAACAATGAACAGGTCCCGAGTCGGAGGAATGAGCTGGAGGACCTTAGACCTGTCCCGTCCCAAAACTTCGATAATCAAGTGCCCTTTCAAGCAGAAGTGTCAATTTTATTTTAAATTGACTCCTGCCGGAAGTGGTTGCGTAATGTTCTGTAATACTCCACGACGGCCTGCCAGTCACGGTGGGCGAGCTTCTGCCGCAAGCTCTTGCCAAGTGACCGCCCAACCAAATTTCAGCATCATTGCATCCGGGTACGACCCTACTAATACGGTTCAAGAACAATGGCTGCACAGCTCCACAATTTACGGTCATCGTAATCTCAAGCTGGCGTCTACAGCCAGTCTGCCAGATCCGGGCCAGTCGCAGATTAAAGATGCGAGTAGTCATCGTTGCATTTCTATACTGCGCTGCATCTCGGTTGTGTTCTAAGTAAGCACCAAACTTGATTCTATAAATCATGCACTCACGAAAGCACGCATTGCAGTACACCGTGGCCCCGCAGTGCATGAAGCAGGATGCTTCAAGTTGCGCCAATCGGAAAGCTCGTGCTGATGATTTGCCTGATCATCATACATCTCCTCATCATCATTGAGGTATCATCCGTCGAGGTTCCGGATGTATACAAGGCACCTCTCAGTCATTTTGGATTGACTGCAGCTGCCTTTCTACGGGCCGAATCATACATAATGTTGGGGTTAATCTGCTTTGTTATATCACTCCATGCGGCAGACCTTCTACTCGAACGTAAGTCCCTCTTTCCTATGCTTATGATCATTTCGTCAGGCTCAGGTTACTACGCAGGCGTCGTATCGCATCATCCTACAATTCATGAAAACCTTTGTAGATGGCTGTCTTCAGGAGCTCCGTGGCTTGCTTTAGGAAGTCAATGGATGTTCTGTGTTACGCGTGAGGCGATAGACATCCAGCTGATGTCTCGAGCTTCAAGTTGGTGGATATTCCTACCGCAAATGAGTTGGGCGAGAGACATCCAAGTCCCCTTGGCCTCACAAGTTTGGTCGATATGCCGCAACTGGGAAGAGGTGTTAGACCTCTCGTCTGGCTCCGCTTGTCAAGCTCTGTGCTGCGTGGATGACATGCAACATTGTAGTCCAGCTGCGAGCCGGCGAGGCGACTGGTCGTCGAAGACCACGCACCCCGAGTCGACAACATGTGTCATATCCCCAAGGGTAGGTCACATTTTATCTCGCTCGCTTAATGTCCTTGACGTCCTTTGTACAGAAGAGCCCCATCTGTGATCTGAGAGTGGAGAGTTATAAAGAATACCGCCTGAACTGCAAATACCGCCGACCCGTACACAAGCCAGATAGATGGCAATCACCATATGCTACAGCGAAAAGCCGCCGCCACCGCATGTGCTCTCCGTACGACCACCCCCTTGCGGACGCCCAACCCGTCCAATAAAGGGCAGTACAATAGAAAAACCAACAGGGCAGAACTTTTCATAGTATCTCCCGTAGGTTTGTTTTCAGCATCTTTTTATTTATTTGTCTCCTTGTATGTGTGGACTCTAAACCCAGTTACACGTCTGAAATAGTATACCCTCGACGATGTCGTCTGTGGAGCCTATAATAGCACCTAGTTCCATATAACACATGTATATAATTTGAAAAGAACGCATATACGACTACATCTACCTTTGTTGGTTCTGGGCTCATCAAGTTGTTAGCAGCTACCTGAACTTCCTCGGGGATTCCAGATACTCTGGCGACGTGAATTATGCCGTATTTCCCTCGCACACAACAAGTTCCCGCATCGTTGGGTTTGCCATACTTGACTTTATAATCTGTGCACTCCGAGTTGTTGGAACCTTAAGCTCACTCTATCCTTAAGCACACTTTAAAACATGAACATATGGACATGGTACCGGGCAATTAAAAAAATGCGACCAGGTATGTAAATACCTCGATGGCTCAAAAGAATCATCGTGCAAGTACGGCCGAACAGCAGTACACAAGCAGAATTAGTGAGAAAGTGCGGAGTTACTTAAGGTTGGGAGAATGGCACTTTCATCGAACGGAACATTTGGCATGCCATCTATATTTACCCCAATTTCTACCGGCGAGACGCATGCTCCGCACATGCCATGCATGCGCAAACCGTTGGAACGGTTCAGTTTCCGATGACCCACGGGCTCCCACGGGTTCCATGGAGTTTCGTAGGGAACAAGAACACCCACATAAATGATGTTTGATATTGCGGCCATAAGTAGCCCCTGGTCGTCGTAGAATAAGTGCTCGATAGCCGGGATGAACACGTTCCATGTGTTTATGGTTTCGCCCTCGAAGAGCTCGGATGTTTCGTCGTACAACTGTTGTGTTACGTGTATGAGCACGACGAATGGGTTCGAAGGCAGAGCAGTGCACAAATACAAATTGACACGAGCGTAGCGTGTCGCGAAAATGACAATATGGTGCCTCTCGTGTCAAGCTGCAAGGAACAGGCACATAATTGGTAGAAGAGAATGTGCTGGACACCAATATGTATAGGTATTTCGCTGTATTCCGACAAATGACGAGCAGGGAGAAGAAGAGATCAATATCCATATAGCAAATGATACAGTAACCTTGCTGGCGGAACATGACCAGATGTGAGGTGGAACTTTTTGCAAGACATCGTTGAGCATACGCGAGGAGTAGCACTGGGCACGTAATGGAGGTGGCAGGTCGGAGGGAGGCCCGTCAGATCTTCAGAGGTGATAAGATATTCATGAGTTGGGTCCTGGTGCGCAGCGGAGAAAGAACGGTAGTTCTGAGAGGCGTGGGAGCAGACACGCTCACCTACATCTCACTCAGTGCTACATACTCAATTCAACTGTTGTGGAGTCACTCAAACCTAGAATACGAGCCGGAGCTTCAGTTCTTTAGTTAATCAGCGGTGATGGTATCAGTGGGGGCCCGGGGCGTCCTCAGGATCGTTCGCACAGAAACTTTGAATCTTTCCTGGTTGGTGACGACGTGCCGCAAAACTCATGTACAGGCGAGTCCGTCACATCATGCATATTATGCATCGTGCATCATGACCCTTTATGACCTCCCCCAAGCTTATGAGTTCTGAACTTTGAAATGTCAAGGATTCCCTGCTTCCTCGGGGGGCTATGCCAATCACCTAATATGAATGTGCAGCCAACGTATCGGCGCTCTGCCAGGCCGTGATGGCATCACAAAGAAGTTGATCTTAACCGAAAATCATGCGTTATAGCTCTATAGCCTCACTGCGGGATATATAGTAAGAGAGAACTACTGCGTTGCTGACAAAATTTCCTTGTCAACAATGTCTTCTTCAACGCAGGGTGTCATCCCACAACTCAACCTCGGGAATACGTATGGGGCACTTTTTATCGGGGTTATCTTTGCAACGATGTTAGTCCACCATTTTCTCACCAGTATGCAGTCGAAACTGAGCGTTTCCCGTCGTCGTAACTTAATATCACGGAACAGCCTATTTGGCGTAACAAATGTTCAAGTTTTCATCTACTTTCAGACACATAGGCACAGGGATGACATTCTATAAGCTGGTTGTACGTCTATGTTATCTTCTTAGTTCTATTCTTGAAATTGTTTCAGGTGATCTGGCTTTGGTAGGCATCACTTCGAGTTGCAATTATCGAGCATGTCGAGATCACGCATTTACACCCTGCCATTTTAGGACACTTGATGCTCTGCACTTGGCCTTGATCGTCCATTGCGTCTATTATTATTTAGTGACCAACTACGCGAACATTGCTGCACTCCCGGAAGTTGTATGGAGTGCCAAAGTGAGTTACTACTTCGGTCCTCCGAGTAGCCTCTCCTAGCATATTGATGAACTCGTGCAGCTTCAGGTCATAGTCGACGTAAGTCGTAATTCCTAAGCTCCGTGGTCCGTCCTAGACATGCACTTCACAGATGCTCGTCATTTGGGGGGTACATATGTACGTTCGATGTGTGCGGTGTTATGTGCAACACGTAATGCTGTCTTTGTTCGTAGCCTATATGTTCATCGCATATGGATAGGTATTTGTTCACCCAACGAATGCATTTGCCACGACTAATGTGATGAACGTAGTCAGCAAGGGCTGATCAAGAACTCTCCCTATAACAGTGGTGGGTTTACGATTGGTATTCACATAATATGTCATTTCATTCTGTCGATCCACTATTGTGTAGGGCATAATTGTGGTCCTGGCTTCAGGTGGGTCTGTCACCTAGAAACGCTCCTCGCTCGGTCTTGAAAAAAAATCTTCAGGTGTTGGCACCGGTGAGGACGGCTCACATGTTACTCTTGTTGCTGGTTCATATTTTTTTACCCAATAATAGCCCTTCTTTGGGGAACGTGAGCGAAACAACATACCCCGTAACTCTACGAAGTGCTGATAGCGAGTAGATATCAAACCCACATGTTCGTGGATTTACTTAAAATTGAATGGGCGACATACTCGACGTTAGGCACGATTTTCTTGATTGATGTTCTTATTGCATCATCACTATGCTATCTCCTCGCTACCTCCCGTACTGGGTTCCCCAGGTAAGGCATGGTCCTTCCCCTGTCGGGACCTGACACACTAACGTGGAGTACTTAGCACCGATTCCTTCTTAACAAAACTCATGGGTTACACCATCTATACCGGCTTTGTGACAAGGTATTCTTCTTCCAGCGACTTCCACCTACTTCTACCTTGACTTATATTCTGTACAGTGTATTCTCATTGATAGCTATCATCACAGTGAGGTTCCAATCATTGTAATGTCTGTCTCGTCTCTAAGGGTCTTACACAGTGCGCAGCGATGCCGAAGACCTTCATCTTCCTCGGTGTTGAATTTTTAGTGGCAAAATGTATGAGCAAAGCATTCTCTCAGAACTGTCCTAACCAGTGGTACCGTTTCCAGTATTTGTCAATTCATACATCGCACTCCTGAACGCACGATACTACCTACAGGCCAACGCAGACAATATTGATTCTTCCGAGTTCCACAACCGCCACGGCGTGTACCGCCCGGAGCTGTGCATGGGCGCGTCACAAGACGAGAGCTTTCATGCACCTCAGAAGAATGTATTTAAACAACCCGACGATGATGTGCTACGTATCACTCGACCCGTTGAGGCTACCATGGTTGGTAGTTGCATTAATGTTGATGGAAATGGGCTAAATGACACTTTACCACAGCGGCCGATTGAGACGGCGATGGAAATGGATTATTTCTCATCGGTGTGATTGATTAGTATCATACGCATGGATCGTTGGATGCTTGTCTCGTCACGGGACAGGACTCGCAAATAACTTATGAGCTCTCTGTAAGTTATCGCAATGCTGGGAACGAGAGGAATTGATCCACCATGTGCTTCCTAATTCGCTGCAAGAGGAGTCGTTATGTCCAAAACAGTGGCAGGTCTCGGGCAACATGACTTGTTACTACAGCCAATTTGCCTGACGAGTGCAACTACTGACCAACAGGGCAACCCAAAGAATGGCAATATTACCCGACTCTGAGCCTCGATATGCTAAGTGCTGGCTAGTGACTTTTACCAGTGCTAGACATGCGACTAAATAGCAGCGCCAAGCATTGAATGAAGGCACGTGAAGTCCGAAGAAGTTGACCAGGAGAAGGATCTAGAAGGACGTCTTGAAAGAAACTTATCTCGACAAACTGTAAGTTGGTCAGACTGCCGCACGCGCATAACCGTTACACCAAAAGGTAGAATACTGAAAGCTTAGCTTTCAGTATCAGCGACAGTATATATACTGAGTATGGGAACTCAGGTAAGCCAGCGTGCTTACACCCTCCCACGTTATCAGATCTTTTTGTCCCCCCACCAGTCCTGCTCCCAATCGCTGAGGCACTGTGGTTTGTGTGGGAATTTCTATCCGAAACGGGAGAGTACATATGGCCACCCCAAGGGCGAACCTTGGAATTTGACCCGGAGCGGGTTGGAACGCCCGACCTCCTGCAAACCCTAAGCTTTCAGTATATGTAAGTTGGTCAGACTGCCGCACGCGCATAACCGTTACACAAACTCTCCACAAGCAGAGTGATGAACTTCGTGCACATGGTCCAATGCAACCACCAAGGGGCAACCCGGCCCAGCTGCTCGGTGTCAGGTTCAGAAGCGCCCATGCTGTAAATTCTTCTGCTGCGGAAATTCGGAATGATTCGAACCCTTCCCATGTGCCTGACTGCGTTTGCTTATGACACCACAGTACTCAGTACTCACTGTCAGGCAGGGTCGCACACCTTCGCAGAAGAAATGTATGTTAATACGAGTCATACATTTTGAGACACTTTCCAGTGCGCTCTTGGCGTCTATCCCCCCGCACGCGAGGCAAACAACAAGGAGCTCCTCGAATATCGGCGGTGCAGCGACTACGTAAAGTATG
>NW_024537727.1:0-62200 GCF_016628075.1 Suillus paluster | reverse complement strand
AAAAGAAGAGAGGAGGACATGATAAAGTATGGGAGGAAATGGACTCCTAGCAGGTGATCTACCAGCAGAAGTGGAGGAGGTGGCTGAAGAGGATCAAGGATGAGTCCAGGGCAAAGCCAGGAGGTCCGGATGTTCAGCATTATCAGTGGCTGTAAAGAGAGTCATGACTGAATTGTCCGACAACGAGTTGGAGAAGGTGAAGGACACAGCCGAAGAATGGTCAAACAACTTCACCTCCAAGATACAAGCACATAGTGGCTCGTAAGAAGGGACCAGTATATATGGAGCACTTTTCGAAGGAGATGTGAAGGCAATGTGGGATGAGAGTGTTTGTGATGTCAGTGTGGAAGAATGAACAGGGTGAGGTGCTGTTCGGGATGTAAGTCAATTTTGTCATCTCAGATCCTCGATCTCAATACATTTCATGCAGGCACGATGATAACGAGGCATTAGGAGATGGGGACAGTTTCATGAAGATGAAGGAGTGGGAGGACATCGAGCCAGTTTGGCAGGAGTATGCACAGGAACAATTTGGTGAGTGTTGAACTCTGGCTACTGGAATGAATTGGTTGATCTTCTTCATGATAGGTGCCAGGGCACGGGATGGAGGGTGACAGGTGATGGGAGGTCGAAAGAGAATCAGGAAGCCTGCTTTCGAACTCAAGACCAATGGGGATGGGATGCCGGTGCTTCCAGACATCACTGAAACGAAACTTGAGGAGAAGAAAGCCATAGTCAGAGCATTTCTTACATCGCACTATCGTGAGTCCATCGTCGCAACACCCAAACATTTGTTGAAACACATGTATACAGGTATCTGTTCCGGGATTGACAAGGCAGTTGTGCCATGAAGCGCTATCGTACAAAGTCAGGATGACTTTGTGGCAAGAAAGTATGTTCCGGTGGATGTAGACTTGAAGGAGCCATCAAAGTTGCAACATTGGGACATGACCGCCTTACTGAATTTCTGGTATGCTCGGCAGGAGAAAAGCAAAGGTCCAACATTCCTGTTCAAAGCATCGAAGAACAGAGATGGGGACATGGTAACCTCAGTTGTATCCGGGAATTCACCTTCTCATCAGACTCATAAAGTCAGAAGAGATATGATCCAAAGGCCTTGGAATTCGGAGACCGAAACTGACAGTGATCCCGAGACCGATCACAAGGGTGATCCCAAGAGTAAGCCCAAGGGTGACACTCATGATATGGAGGATGATGCTGGTGATGACGCAGCAGAAGGTAGATCCCCGCAAAAGAGACCCAGAACAGAGCCTGGTCCTTCAACAGCACATGAAGGGACCGCTGTCCCACATGCAATTCCAAAGCCTTGCCCGGTCAATGCAGAGAAAACTGGTGCACTGCTGACATCGCGAATGGGCAACCTCCCGGCTGGACTGACTGAGAGAGTCACCGGCAATGTTCAGGAGGATGGTGCAATCGAAGGAGTCAATAGGTCACCGGCACTGAAAAACATGCGGGGAAAGAAAGCAGTGATTGAGTCATCGGCGAGGACAACCCAGAGTAAGTCAACACAACAGCCATTGGACACTAGCCCTCGAGTGACCAGAGCGAGGGGAAAGAAGTAATGGACTTACAGTGGCTCAAAAAACTGTCCACATGTTTTCACATTTTTCACTATCTATGATATTGTGTGAGAATATACAAACACATCAAGGACATGCTGGTACCATATTGTAGTACTACTTCAGGGCTTCCAATTGAGCCCTATGGCGTGGGAATTGGTCGAGATATGGTGGAGATATGAGGCTTACAAAATGATGACTCATGCGGACAGTTTTTTGACTCAAGTATTTTACAGTGATAATCAGGTATTCTAGTACATTGTGTGACCTCCCTTGGCTTTAATTACTGCCTCTATCCTTCTAGGCATACTCTTAAAACTATATCTAACTATATAAACCAGAATGTCTCATGTGTCATGGTCATAATTACCATGAAAGCCATCTCCTCTACTCAAAGGGATAATATCTTCTCTTTGTCCTATGCTGGCCTCTCTACTCATCAAATTTCCTCTAGAACTGAAGTATGCAAGTCTACTGCAGCCAAGTGTATCAAAGAAAGCCACCTGGACAAGGAAAACTCTTGTGGAGGATGTCCACCTCTGCTAATAAGGGGGCTATCATCCAACATATCACTACAGGAAAGGCTAATAATGCCCTCCAAGCCACCCATTATACCAATTCCACCATCACCACCACTGTCTCTTCACAAACTGTGAGGAATGTTCTCAAGGCAGCTCATCTCAAGGCAGTAACAAAGAAGAAATGCCTCTTATCTCTATTAAACATAGGCTGAAAAGACTACCTTTGGCTTGGCCCATCAAAACTGGACTGTAGAGGACTGGAAGCATGTTATATGTTCAGATGAGACCAAAATCAATAGGATTGGGTCAGATGGGAAGGTATATGTATGAAAAAAGAAGAGGGATTTTCTAACAGACAGAGAGGTTAGTGAGGCTGTCAGATTTGGAGGAGGTTCTCTAATGGTATGGGGCTGTATGAGATGGAATGGTGTGGGTATGCCCACTGAAGTTGAGGGGAGGATGGATGCTGAGCAGTATGTGGACATTCTAAATGACCACTTGCTGCCTAGCATAGCTGACTCAGGGATTGATGAAGAAGACATCATTTTCCAACAGGATAATGATCCCAAGCACACATCTAGGAGAGCCAGACAATGGTTTAAAGAACATAATATCAATGTTCTTGACTGACCAGCACAGTCCCCTGATGTCAATGTCATTGAACATCTCTGGGGAATACTCAAGAAGATGCTTCAAGCCTATGAAACCCCCCTAAAGGAGTATAGGAGCTATGGGAGAGAGTAGCAGTGGAATGGGCAAGGATTACAGCAGAATATTGCCAGAAATTGATTGAGAGTATGCCTAGAAGGATAGAGGCAGTAATTAAAGCCAAGGGAGGTCACACAATGTACTAGAATACCTGATTATCACTGTAAAATACTTGAGTCAAAAAACTGTCCGCATGAGTCATCATTTTGTAAGCCTCATATCTCCACCATATCTCGACAAATTCCCACGCCATAGGGCTCAATTGGAAGCCTTGAAGTAGTACTACAATATGGTACCAGCATGTCCTTGATGTGTTTGTACATTCTCACACAATATCATAGATAGTGAAAAATGTGAAAACATGTGGACAGTTTTTTGAGCCACTGTATACTACACTGCTTGCCTTTACCTGCTATTATGTACATGTCAATGTGATTCAATCATATCGAATAGAGTCCCGACTATCGAGTCCCAAAACCCGAAGCCCAAGATTTGAGGAATGAATCCCGACTACCGAGTCCTGAACATCGAGTCCCGAACATTGAATCCCGACTATCGAACACCGAGTCCCGACTATCGAACACCGAGTCCCGACTATCGAGTATCAGTATCGAGTCCCAAACATCGAATCCCGACAATCGAACACTGAGTCCCGACTATTGAGTATCAGTATTGAGTCCTGAACATCAAATCCTGACAATCGAACACTGAGTCCTGACTATCAAGTATCAAGTATAGAGTCCCAAGTATCGAACATCGAGTCCCGAACATCTAAAATCCCGAACATCGAACATCAAGTCCCAAGTATCAAGTCCCGAAACCCGAAGCCCGAGATTTGAGGAATGAATCCTGACTATCGAGTCCCGACTACTGAGTCCCAAACATCGAGTCCTGAATATTGAATCCCGACTATCTAGTATCGAACATCGAATCCCAACCATCAAACACCGAGTCCCGAACATTGACCATTGAATCCCGACTATTGAACACCAAGTCCTGACTATCGAGTATTGAGTATAGAGTCCCAAGTATCGAACATCGAGTCCCAAACATTGAACATTGAGTCCCGAACATCGAACATGGAGTCCCAACTATTGAACACCGAGTCCCGTACGATGCCCGGTGACATGCATTGAAAGATCCGGTAGTGTACATGATGTGGGGATATCAATGAAAATTCAGAGGTTGTAATAAGGTAATTTACATAGTCATTTGTTCTTCAAAGTGTTGAATCATGGAATCTACTACCTTGAGCATTTCAATGCTCATCTGTTCAACTCTTTGCAACCTCTGCAGGTCTGCATCAGCTTTTTTCAGTTTGTCGGAAGTTTCCGCCCAAGCAGTTTGGAATGGTCGCTCAGCCTCCATTAGTTGTTGGATGGAAGGATCAGGAAGACCTCCAGTACGGCATTTGTAATCACCGAGTCGATCTCAGACAGATTGGTCTTGCAGAAAGATTAGCAAAAAGATAAATGCTCTGCTTTCAGATACTCACATTCTGGGTGTTCGTATTTTCCGAAAGGATGGAGCTCCCGGACCATCAAATGTACATCTTTGACATCGAGCTCCGGCTCATCTGCACGAAGTTCAGTAGATGATTTGGCGGCTTGGGAGATACAATAAGTATCAATAAACATCTGGAATGAATAGACCCACATGAAATAGACACCTCTGATATAGCCGGTGCAAAAGTGGGAGGATCAGCAGAATCCGGCAACTCATCAACATCAATGACATCATCCTCAGGCCCGAGGTACAAGTCTGGATCAATGAGACAGCCGGCATCATCAGCCTCACCCAGATGTGATTGATCTTCAAGGGTGAAGTTAGCATGGATGGTGAACGCTGATCATAAGGAATGTATAAACATACCAGGCATTGCAGCCAATGCATCCGGTGGTCCGGATGACATAGAATCATATTCTATGTCATCATCCGGCCCAAGGTATAAGTCATCTAAGTCATCTGAGGGATACCCAGTAAATTGATAAGGAATGATAAGAATACAACATACCTAGTGATACCCGGCCCATAGATGAGTCATCCACATCCATAGAATTATAGTCGGTCACCAGGGGGTCATTAAATCTAATGGCTGGATGGGAACTCATGTGGTGTGGAGAATTGGTGGACTGGTTGACTGA
This sequence comes from Suillus paluster, assembly GCF_016628075.1. Lineage (NCBI taxonomy): Eukaryota > Fungi > Basidiomycota > Agaricomycetes > Boletales > Suillaceae > Suillus > Suillus paluster. The sequence continues at coordinate 57,244 of NW_024537727.1, read as the reverse complement.
TGATTGAAAAAACTTCGAAGTTCAACACACAACCGGCAATTGCCGAAAGTTGAACGATGACCAAACAAACACAAACAATCAATGATTTTATCGATCGACCATCAAATGTCTTGTTTGATTTGAAACTTCATCTTTCTGATAACTGATCTCAATCTGATTTCAAGATCTTTAAATCTCAAAACTCACTCATCATGTCTACTCCAGTTGCCGACTCTTTGACTGATCTCAAGAATTCCACTGCCCAGATCATGGCCATCATCAGCACCGCCTGGCAGATTCCCCCAGGTCCCAGCCACTCAGCTCTGGGAAAACAGGTTGGTACACTTGTGGTATGTATTTTTTTTTGTGTTTTTCTTTTCGTCTCTAACATCCAGGTAGTCTAATGTAGCAAAGGAGTATGGGTCCAGGGATGGTCCTATTCCCGGACTCATCATTTCGTGCCTCAAGGAGCTACACCGCATCCAGGAGCATGGTTCCCAAGGTCTGGCCCGACTGGCACACCATCGGGTATGACGATCCCCACATTTTGAGGCACCCCTGGCACCCCAAGGTCCTCGCCTGGGAGGCCATAGGTGACCGGACCTTTGATCTCCCAACTGCTGCCCCCCCCATCCACAGGTCCAATTCCAGTCAACCTTCCCTCCCCAGCCATCCCTACTGGCAATGTTGCCAGCCCTTCCACCAACCCCACCACTGAGTTCCGGGACAAGGGGAAAGGTAAGGCCGTCTTCGCTGACCCAGGAGCCTGAGGCAGAAGGCAGTAATAAGAGGAAGTCCCCCTTGATTTTGGGACCACCCTCCCAACCCCCGAAATCTGCGATGAAGAGTCACAAGCGTCTGAGGTCAGCTCGCGTGGTGAAGTCCAAGCCCATGGTGGAGTCGGAAGATGAGGAAGACACGATTGTCAAGGTATGTCGTCTTGTTCTTCTTTTACTTGTCTCACATTTTCTTGCAGCCATTTTCGGGTGGAGCGCCAGAGGTCGTCGTTCCCCTGCTCTCCACAGTTATCGCAAGGACGCCCAATTTGCCTCGATCACCCAGGGTTCCGACGAAGAAACCCTTTGGCCCTGCCATGGTAAGTCACGCTTATGCGTCCGGGACTCAGGTGTATGCTTACTGTTTACCAGGTGATTGCTGGAAGTCGAACAGCAGTCGTCAAGCCCTCCTGGCCAACTCCCAAACCCCTGGTGCAGGCACCCCCGGTCATCCCTGCAGTTGACATTCTCATTCCTGGACCGGTGAGTACTTTTATATATCTCAAGTGTATCCATACACTAATACAACTCACAGAAAAACCCATGCTACGCTTGCAACAAGCTACAATGGCCTTGCGCAACTCGGATGGACAAGAGGACTGAGGTTCCATGTATGTCAGTGCATCTACTGCACGACAAAGAAGATCAAGTGCACCCCTGCGTCTATGGGATCCCCGCCTCCTCACAGTGGTGCCTCCTCTACCACCTGGAAGACGAGGTCCAGGACGCCATCCAGGGCTCCCTCCAGGGCTCCCTCCAGGGCTCCCTCCAGGGCTCCCTCCAAGGCTCCCCCCGCGTCCCAAACCCCCGCCCCCTCCCAAGCTCCCCCTGCCTCCCAATCCAAGGCCCGAACTCAAAGTCAGTCTCGTGGCATGGCCAGAACTCCCGGTGTCACTGCGGTGACAACCCCCAAGACCCAGACGCGTGGTCGCAGCAAGACCATCACTGCCATCAAGGCACCTGCACCTGAACCAGCTCGTAAGTCACCCGAGGTTTATTTTTATCATTGTCTGACCTTAGGTTTGCATTCTAGCTCTTCTGGCCTCGAGTTTGGCAGTCCCGGCTGCAGCACGTGGCCCGGCAGTCCCTGCTGCAGCACTTGATGTGCCCATGCCGCGTGTGGCAGAGCAGGATGGTAAGATTGATACCCTGCAATGCCTTCATGAAGGCCTTAGGCGCGAAATCATGCTCTGGCACCCCTCATTCCCACTGCCCAATCCTCCTGCCAATGCATCATCCTTGTTGCTTGATCAATCTGGCCCCCCCACCATGTCACCCGCCGAATCTGCACTCCCACCTCTCATTGATCTCACAATGGAAGGCATTGCTCTCCACAACTGCAACTGCAACAGTCCCGGATGCCTCTGCCATTGATGGCCTCCTGTTTGATTACAACCAAGTTGCTCATCCAGAGGATCCAGATGTGTCTGGCGAAATTGTGGACCCAGGTGATCCGAGCAACCTTGTCCCAGAATATAACTCCTCCGATGACATGGATGTTGAGGTTGAGGTGAAGGTTGAAGAGTCTTCTGAGGAGGTTGACATGGCTACATAATTGCATAGTGATAGATGTATATACAAGTTTTCAATGAATGTAACCTCTGCCAGTCCATTGATTGAGTGACTGAGTTCCCAGTACCGACACCCGACACCCGAGATTCGGTACTCGGTGATTCGTGTGTATCATCAGTACTCAGGTGTCGGGTGTCGGGTGTCGGGTGTCGGTACTCGACTCAAAACTCGAAACTCGAACACATGAATCCAATCTCGGGTGTCGGTACTCGGTACTTGGTACTCGGGTGTCGGGTGTCAGGTGTTGGGTGTTGGGTGTTGGGTGTTGGTACTCGATTCGAAACTCGAAACTCGAATCTTGAAACTTGAAACTCGCATAAATCTGAGTACCGACACCCAACACCCGACACCCGAGTACCGAGTACCAAATCTCAGGTGTCAGTACTCAACTCGAAACTCGAAAGTCGCAACTCGAATCTTGAAACTTGAAACTCGCATAAATCTGAGGTTCAAATCCCGAGACTCGAATCACCGAGTGCCGAGTACCGAGTACTGAATCTCGGGTGTCGGTACTTGGTACTCGGTAGTCAGCACTTCGTTTCAGGTTTCAAATTTTGAATGTCCACACGAATCAACCAAATCTCGGGTGTCGGTACTCAGGTGTCGGGTGTCAGGTGTTGGTACTCGACTCGAAACTCGACACTCAAACACACAAATCACCAAGTACCGAGTACCGAATCTCGGGTGTCAGTACTCGGGTGTTCGGGTGTTGGGTGTTGGGTGTCTGGTACTTGACTCGAAACTCGAAACTCGAACACACGAATCACCAAGTACCGAGTACCGAATCTCGGGTGTCGGGTGACAGGTGTCAGGGTGTCGGTACTCGATTCGAAACTCGAATCTTGAATCTTGAAACTCGAGACTCGTATAAATCTGAGTTTTGAATCCCAAGACTCGAATCACCGAGTACCAAATCTCGGGTGTTGGGTGTTGGGTGTCGGGTGTCGGGTGTCGGTACTCGACTCAAATCTCAAATCTCAAATCTCGAAACCCGAAACTCACATAAATCTTAGTACTGACACCCAACACCCGACACCCGAGTACCAAGTACCGACACCCAACACCCAACACCTGAGATTCGGTACTCGGTACTTGGTACTCGGTGATTCAAGTCTTGGGATTCGAAACTCAGATTTATGCGAGTTTTGAGATTTCAAGATTCGAGTTTTGAGTTTTGAGTTTTGAGTTTTGAATCGAGTACTGACACCCAACACCCAACACCCGACACCCGAGTACCGAGTACCGACACCCAAGATTCGGTACTCGGGTGTCGGGTGTTGGGTGTCGGTACTCGATTTGAAACTCAAAACTCAAAACTCAAAACTCAAATCTTGAAACTCAAAACTCGCATAAATCTGAGTTTCGAATCCCAAGACTCGAATCACTGAGTACTGAGTACCGAGTACCAAATCTCGGGTGTCGGGTGTTGGGTGTCGGTACTCGATTCGAAACTCAAAACTCGTATAAATCTGAGTTTTCACGATATTATGTCTGTACATCGTCAGTAAGTATACAAACAACGACTGACGAAAAACTGCTATATGACATGGAGCTATCTTCCAAAAATATATACAGCTGTGCGTGAGGATGGAAAGGGAAGAGAAAACACAGGTGATTTGGGGTGATTTGGAAGAGGGGAATGAAATGGCGGTAAGATTTGAGATGGAGAACACGGGTGAAGAGAGGAATACAAATGTGAATGAGAGTAGTACAACGGAACAGATTCGGGGTAAACCCTTAGCTAAGAGTTGCAGATGAGACTCATGTCAGCCAGCAACAAGACTCGCATAGTAGAGTCGATTACAGATGAAGCAGGGGAGTTGAATGGGATGATGTATCGAGACTCTAAGAGTCAAAGCCGTGTGAGTGCCTTAAGCGAGCATGACTCGGTACTCGGTACTCGGGTGTCGGGTGTCGGTACTTGACTTGAAACTCGAAACTCCTATATGATACGTATCTGGGCCCACCCATCTGTCTAATATTACCTGACGTTGGCCCACCCGTCTAGGTAAAATTCCCCACTTTGGCCCACCTGTCTATCTAATATTTCCCTACGTCGGCCCACCCATCTATGTTATAAATATTTCACCTCACCCTCGGCCCACCCGTCTATCTAATATTAACCCACGTCGGCCCACCCGTCTATGTAATAAATAATTTGCCTCACCCTCGGCCCACCTGTCTACCTAATAATACCCCACGTCGGCCCACCCGTCTATTTAATATTTCCCTATGTCGGCCCACCCGTCTATGTAATAAATATTCCACTGCTCCCTTGGCCCATCCGTCTATATAATAATATTTGCTATACATCTCTCCTCAGGTCTATAATATATGTCAATCCTACTCTACATATTACCCATATGGGCCCACCCATCTCCATAATAATATTTCTCCCGGCCCATCCGCCATCGTCGATGATATATATAACATCAGCATAGATGGGCCCACCCGTCAACATCGGAAATAATATTTCTCCCGGCCCACCCGTCAACATCGGGAATATACATAACATTGGCCCATAATCCGCTGGCCCGTATTACACAGGATATTATGTAGGTCGGGTGACCCGTATAGTACGGGATTTGTCACTGAAGGGGCTCATCTAGCTGCCCAGCGTGCCCTCTCGGCATTGTTGTTGACGTTCCACAGCGCTGTTAAGGACCGGATGGCTTGTGCTTTGGTTAGTCCTTCGTCTATTAACTGCTGTTGTTCTTCTTGAAATTCTTCCAGTGCGTAGTCTGGCCTAATTACATTGTTTGGATCCATACCGGCTATGTAGATAGTATTATTGAAGCAAAAATACTTAGGCAATAGTTGTCGGAATGAAAATGATGGACGACTGCGAGGTGGTCAGAAGCAAAAAGATTTCTGCGCCACCTCGCTTATTTGCATGTAGACTACGTTCTGTGTTAGCCTCGTGCCTCGGCTAACTCAGAAAACCAGCCATGCATTTCAAGGACAAGATCTGCAAGATCTTATCCTGTGGTCCTGCTTGCAGTGTTATAGCAACAATCCCTCAGGTAGAAGGACTTTATAGTGTCGCAGCTCACAGTCAGCATCACGCACACATTGCCAAAGGAAAACTCACTGTCTGTGAACTGCATCACATCCTGGGGAATGTCTCCTAAATGGCTGTCTTGAATGTGGTCAAGAAGAGGCTAGTCAATGGTGTTGAGCTAGACTCTGCCTTGCAGCCAGAATTCTGTGATACATGTGCCAAGGCCAAGGCTACACATCAGCCTTTCCCAAAGAAGTTGAAGATGCATACCGAGACCTATGGTGAAGTTATTCATACCAAAATCTGGGGTCCTGTCAGGATGACAAGTCTTGGTGGTAGCTTGTACTACATGACCTTCATGGATGATTTAAGCCATCAGATGAAGGTACACTTCCTAGCCAACAAGAGTGACACACTTGATTCCTACAAACAATACAAAGCATGGCTCTTGCCCCAGCAGGAGGGAACTCAAGTCAAGATACTGTGTTCAGATCATGGAGGAGAGTACCTAAGTTGAGAGTTCAATAAGTATCTGCAGGAGCAGGGGGTGGAGAGACAACTCACCATCCATGACTCACAGCAGCAAAACGGCATAGCTGAATGTCTAAATTGGACCCTTGTAGAGCATGCTAGGGCTATGCTAATCACCCGTGATCTCCCAAAGTTTCTCTGGAGCAAGGTGGTTAATTATGCTGCATGGTTAAAGAACCACTTACCCTCTTGCATGATACCCAATCACTCTTCTTATGAACTTGTCCATGGGCAATGTCTGTCCTTAGTGCAAGCTCATGAGTTCAGATGCCCAGTGTATGTGCATGTAGGTGATGCTGGCAAGTTGGAGGCACAAGCAGAGGAGGCTGTTTTTGGTGGCATCGATGAGCAAAGCAAGGGCTATCACATCTATTGACCTGAAAAGAGGAAGGTGTTATTTGAATGGAACATCACATTTGTACCTTCAAGCATGGTTGTTGCTGATAGAGTCCAGTCCAAGGGGGAGTCTAACTCTCCCAGCACAGTTAGCATCCAGGCCTCCTCAACTCCCACCACTCCAACATCAGGAAAATGTGGTAAGGCTATATAGCCACCCATAGCACTATGGACTGCTATACAGACTCCATAGCCCTATAGCTCATATAGCCAAGTGCCCAATTGTGCAGGCTTACTACACCAGTGTATAGTGCTATATAGCTCTATTAAAGTTGCTATAGCTGGGTGGAACATACCACAACTATTGTAACTATTGTAGCTCTTATAGCTCAAAACACAAAGCAAAAATTTCTCTTAATAGCTGTTTGTTGCCATGATAGTGTTCTCAAAATTAAAAATTAAAAAAAAGCGAAAATTCCAAATTATATTTCAACTACTACAATACATGTAAACTAATAACTACAAAACAGGCAAAAATGCGAAAATTACAGGAGGAAGAGGCAAGAGAACTAGAAGGAAGAATCAGAGAGAAAGAACTTACCAAATAGTGAAAATTGCGAAAATTCTTGAGGGAAGAGGAGGGAAGGGAGCTAGAAGGAGAGGATTAGACAGGAGGAAGTGAGAGTCAGAGAAAAGACTTGCCAAATGGTCAAAAATGCGAAAATAGTTGGGGGGAGGAGGAGCAGGAGGGAAGAGAGCTAGAAGGAGAGGGTTAGAAAAAAGATTAGTCAAATAGTCAAAAATGCGAAAATTATGGAGGGAGACTTACCAGAGTTCAAAGCACCAGCACCAGTACCAGCACCAACAACATCAACACCAAGAGAAGGATAGAGAAGCAAGAAGAAGAGAAGAGAGGCAAAAACTCGAAAATTGTAAGAGAAATATGGAAGATAATCTAATGAGGGGGCAGTGGGGGGGAAGGAAATAATGGGAAAAGACTTGTTGGTTGACCGCATTTTTGCTTACATAAGCAGTGCCAAACAAAGCCACAACACAAGACTTGGTGAATTTTCGAGTTTTTGCTTATTAGGACTAGGATTATGACAGTAAGAAAAAGACAATGAAATTGACTGTTAGCATTAGGATTTTGAATACACATAAGGTGAATTTTCGCATTTTTGCTTACATAAATAAGGTGTACCTTGACACTTTTGAACCCTTCAATTCCAAGTATTTTCCTTATAACTCACTAAGATCTTGACCTATTGAAGTCATTAGACTATGGATAGACTTCCCTTGACAAGGACTACAACTTTGATTTAATCGAAAAAGGTTCCCACGGTCAAGTTGCTTTCTTGAACCCTTCGATTTCGAGTATTTTCCTTGTAACTCACTAGGATCTTAACCTATTGAAGTCATTAGACTATGGATAGACTTCCCTTGACAAGGACTACAACTTTGGTTTTCATTGAAAAAAGTTCCCACAGTCTACTGGGGTCTATAGTTGTTGAAATGTTTTACTTCTAAATACACTTACCAAACTTTATGGTAATATAGACTTTCATGATGTCTATACTGGTCTATAGCGCTGTGATAGCTTGTGATAGACTGTATAGAGCTGTGGTGTGCTATCGGGGCTATATAGAGGATGGTCCTCTATATAGAGATACAGTTTTTCCTGATGAAAGCCCCCATCCACGCCTCCCAGAGTATTGCAGCACCTTGAAATACCACCAGCACCACACATCACCAGAATCCAACCACTGCCAGGATACTATGCAACCCTCAACCAGGGGGAGAATGCTTCCCTTGCAGCTGAAAGCAACTTCAAGCCTAAAGAATCAGACTTCATTAATGAGGAAGTACTTTCTTACCAGCAGTATGCAATGGCCATGGTAGATGTTATATACCTGATCCAACCGCTCCTCTGATATTAATATCTGCTCTGCCCAACCCAGTCAGCTCCTGCATCAGCTCCTATGGCTCCGCTCGACTGCCTCATCAGTTGTCTTCTGCATCGTCCATTCTACTGTAAACTCCTTTCCCCATTTAGGTATATACATTCCCCATTTTCACTTAGTACTTACTTCCCGGATCACTGGTACTTCCAATAACCTGCTCGACTAACTGATCTGACGCATACATATTGATGTCCACTCCAACTTATATTTTCCACCTGTGTTCACTTACAAATTGTATACTTAGTACATAGCCTCATACCAAGGACTACTAGTCACTGCCTCCTACATAGAAGTATATAAAAACACCTCCCATACATAGCTACTCCCCAGTCTTAATATTACTTGTCTTCCCACTGTCTCTACTAGCAGGAATTCTCCATAGGACTTTTCTCCCTCTCTGGACACAAGTTTACCTTGTTGTCACCTCTGACCCTCCGCCCCGACTTAGAGCCGCTCTCTAAGCACTTACTCTTACTTCTCTGACCTCATCATTCCATCCCCTTACTCCCCTCCATCCCAATAAACTTCCTCCACCTCCCCCACTCCACTCCTAGTCAGATTACCACTAGTAGCACTTACCTCCCAACTCACCAAGTGGACCAAAGCAGTCTGCCCATCCTATCATCAGACCTGCTCCAAATTCAGGGCATGTACTCGGCTAAGGGCGCAGTGCAAGAACTGAAGCCAAGCCCCGACCCCTCCACTTCTCCATCCGAGCATAGTCTCTAACAGTAGAACAAGAAGTCACACTTCAGCAAGCGTTGAATGGTTCCAATGCCATAGAGTGGCAAGAAGCAATTGACTATGAAATCAGTCAGCTGGAGAAGTTGGGTACATGGGAAATTGTTGATGCACCTGTGGGCACAAACTTGATACCATGTCATTACATCTTGGTGATGAAATGCGGACCCAATGGCGAGAAGGTAAAGCTACAAGCTCAATTAGTAGCAAATGGCCAGTGCCAGAAGTATGGAATCTATTACTTTGACACCTTTGCCCCTACCTCTAACATGTCAACAATTTGGACAGTCTTGATGATGGCAGCTGAATGTGACTGGGAAATTCACCAAGTCAACATCAAGAGCACTTACCTGTATGCAGAGCTCAAGGAGGAAATTTTATGTGTGTGCCACCAGGGTATTTAAAGGAGGGAGAAGAGAGGAAGGTGTTGAGGCTGAACTAAAGCAGACTGGGTATGAGTGGGCTGAAGAATTAACAGGAGTATTCATGAAGCTGGGTTTCAAATGTTCGCAGGTTGACCAGGCAGTGTATTTCAAACATTCTGAGGATGAACACACCGTTATTACCATCTCAGTTGACGACATGGCTGTAACTTCCAAACATCTATGCCACATCACCCTATTCAAGGACCAGGTCACCCAATACTTCAAAATCTCACACCTCAGCAAGCTCAACTGGCTGCTGTGACTCAAGGTTGAGCACAACCATTCCACCCGCACTATTACTCTCTCTCAAAGGGCCTATATCAACACTATCCTAGAATATTTTCAGCTCTCAGGTACCAAAGCCACCCAGACTCCAATGGAAGTAGGTGCAGTTTTATCTGATGCACAATCACTAGCAATGCAGGTGCAACATGAAGCCATGAAAGATGTACTGTACCAATGAGCTATAGGGTCACTGATGTATGTGGCTACTAGTACATGCCCCAACATCACATTCGCTGTTGTGACACTCTCTCAATTCATGTAAAACCCCAGTACTACTCACTAGGAATCCACCAAGTGGGTCCTTCGATACCTCAAAGGTATAGCTGACTATGGAATAACCTTAGGAAGCACAGATGCTGGACTAGAGGCCTATGTAGATGCAGATTGAGTGTCTCAAGCCCACCACCACTCAATGTTGGGATATGTTGTCTTGTTGAATGGAGCACCAGTAGCATGGAGCACCAGAAAGCAGCCTATAATAGTGCTTTCTACAGCCAAGGCTGAATATGTCGCACTAATCACATTCATCTGGGAGATATGTTACCTGCATTTCCTTGTTAGTGAACTACATTACACCTCTACCATTCCCACTCCTGTCTACTGTGACAATCAAGTGGCTATTGTGCTTGCCTTGAACCAAAAGTTCCACTCTGGGACAAAGAATATTGACCTTTGTTTCCATTTTATCTGTGTGCATGTTAAGAACGGCAACTTCAAGCTCATATATTGCCCAACAGACAATAACATCGCTGATGCATTTACCAAGGCTCTACCATGCCCATGGCTCCAGAAGCTACATGGCCTAATGTTAAGGTCGTGCTCAAGGGGAAGACAACTCAAAGGGCTTCGGCTTCAGCTCGTGCGCTGCGCCCCTTACCCGAGTATGTGCCCTTAATTTCTGAGGGGCAGAGGGGAAGTCTGACAGAAGTCTGGGGAAGTCCAGAGCTCAGACGTCAGGGGAGTTCAGCAAAACTCTGGAAGATTATGAGAGAATGGAGTAAGGCTACTATGGACAAGTCTGGAGTAGAAACAGAACAGAGTTTAGACTACCCTAAGGTAGAGTCAGAGATTTAGTCCTAAGGTTTAATCCCTAAGACTCGGAGGTAGACAAGAGATGAGACTCAAGTCCGGAGAAGCAGGAAAGAGCAGAACTAAGATGGAGAGTCAGAGGTATAGTCAAAGGAATCAATCCTAAGACTCGGAGATTGACAAGAGACAAGCTTAAGTCCAGAGGTACAGGAATGAGCAGGAGCTAAGATGATATTCGTACTGAGGAGTTCTGGAGTATTACAGGAGTTTATATACTGTAGGTATCATGTAAGTAAATCAGTCAGCAAAGGTAAGAGCTATGTACAAAGCATGTGGAAAGTCTATTACTAAGTATAACGGATCAAAGCAGTGAAGTCGGAAATGAAGTAAGAATGGACGGATCAGTAAGCATAGTGGAATAGGACATAACCAGTAACCGGAGCAATAGCTAATCTAAAAGGAGTTAGGGGTGAGTGGAGAGATGAAGGCGGAGCGCCGGGCGGAATAGTAAGACAGAGGACCGGACTTCAATGAAGTAGATCCGGAATTCCAGATCCGGAGGTACGGGATATGACAATTAGTAAGTGTATAACGGATCAAAGCAGTGAGGTCGGAGATGAAGTACAATCAGATGGATCAGTAAGCATAGCGGAAAGACATAACCGGTAGCCAGAGCAATAGCTATTCTAAAAGGAGATAAGAGTGGAGTGCTGGGCGAAATAACAGGACGGAGAACCGGACTTTAGTGGAGGAGATCCGGAATTCTGGATATGGAGGTACGGGATATGACACCTAATGTGCTTGGATAGTGCTCAAGGGGGAGTGTTTGAATCCAGATTGAAGGCCAACGGTGAGACACCAGAGTGAGACATTGCAAGTGCTACCCAAATGCATGAAGGAAGATAAAGTGACATTGGCTGAGGTATACAATATGCAACCATTTATTTTATCTATGCTATCTTATATTACCTATCGCTATGCTAACTACCTTAAAGCTATGTGTCATACAAACAAGCATCTCAGTCTGTTTCCCGAGACTGAGATGTGAGTCAAAGTCCCCCATTTTCATTATTGCATCAGAGCTAACTATACCCATAGAATATATTTGTTCTAGGTACATTACTAGACTTACATCAAGTCTGTTTCCTAAGACTGAGTGACGTAGGATCAGTGCTGGCCAGTCACTCTAGGAATAGCATTGGCTAGCATATTACAATTAGTGTGCAACATGCAGAATCTGTGCTGGCCATATTTTTATAGTATATTACAGTATGAGCCTATTGAGAGGCTAATATCCTATGATGTTCAGGCCAGGCTAGTGTTAGAACCATGCATAAAGGGTAGGAAGGAGTTTATGGAGTGTCATATCCCAGACCTCCAGACCCAGAATTCCGGATCTCCCCTACAAAAGTCTGGTTCTCCGTCCTGTTGTCTGCCTGGTGCTCTGCCTTCATCTCTATACTCACAACTATCTCCTTTTAGAATACTGTTCTCCGGCTACCGGTTGTATGTGTTAGGTACCGTGCTGGCTCAGGAAGCAGAGGGGTCAGGGCTTGGCTTCAGCTCTTGTGCTGTGCCCTTAGCCAAGTATGTGCCCCAAATTTGGAGCGGGTCTGACATTGTCCGACGATAGGACAAGTGGACTGCTTAGGTCCGCTTTGAGGGTCGGGAGGTAAGAGCTACTAGCGGCGGACTGACTAGGAGTGGAGTGGAGAAGACGGAGGATAATGGGGAGGGTGGAAAGGAGCTGGGGGAATACTTGATAGGAGCAGAGAAGGTGGAGGATAATGCGGAGGGCAGAAAGGAGCAGGGGGAATACTTGATGGGGGTGGGGAAGTAAAGAGAAGACTTAGAGCACGGCTCTAAGTCAGAGCAGAGGGTCAGGGGTGACAACAAGGTGAAACTTGTGTCCAGAGGAGGCAAGGTCCTACTGAGAATTCTCACAAGTAGTAACTGCGAGAAGACAAGTAATATTAAGACTGGGGAAAATATCTAAGTACAGGATATGTTATATACTTCTATGTATGAGGCAGTGATCAGGATAACTATGTTGTAAGGCTATGTACCAAGGATATAGTTTGTAAGTACTTTACACAGGCGAAGACATAAGTTGGAGCGGATATCAATATGTACGTGTTGGATCAGTTGATCAAGCGGTAATAGGAATTACCGGTGATCTGGAAGTAAGGGTCTATGTACTGAAGGGGAAGTATATATTCAAAAGGAGAAAGCAGATCCAGTTGAATGGAGACATTATGGAAGGGGACCGGTTGGGCAGTCAAGCGGGAGCGTAGGGGCAGATGCAGATGATGATTGGGTGGAGCGGTGGATGGATGGAGCAGAGGGGGTTTGAAAGCGGAGCAGATATCAATATTGGAGCGGTCGGATCAGGTATATGACAGACTATGAGGGACTAAGTCCAATGTAGACAGTAAGGCAAAGGCTGTCAGGAGACAGAGGCAGAGATTTGCAAGATTTAAGTTGAGTTGGAGGTAGTTAGCATAGGTTTGAGTCTATATTCATATTGTAGAAACACTACCAGAAGAGCCCCTTCAGTGACAAATCTCATACTATACGGGTCACCCGACCTACATAATATCCCGTGTAATACGGGCCAGCGGATTATGGGCCAATGTTATGTATATTCCCGATGTTGACAGGTGGGCCAGGAGAAATATTATTTCCGATGTTGACAGGTGGGCCCATCTATGCTGATGTTATATATATCATCGACGATGGTGGATGGGCCGGGAGAAATATTATTGTGGAGATGGGTGGGCCCATGTGGGTAATATGTAGAGTAGGATTGACATATATTATAGACCTGAGGAGAGATGTATAGCAAATATTATTATATAGACGGGTGGGTCGATGTATTACTATTATTTTGTAGACGGATGGGCCGAGGGAGCGGTGGAATATTTATTACATAGATGGGTGGGCCGACATAGGGAAATATTAGATAGATGGGTGGGCCGACATGGGGTATTATTAGGTAGATGGGTGGGCCGAGGGTGAGGCGAATTATTTATTACATAGACGGGTGGGCCGACGTAGGGGTATATTAGATAGACGGGTGGGCCGAGGGTGAGGTGAATTATTTATTATATAGACGGGTGGGCCGAGGGTGAGGTGAATTATTTATTACATAGACGAGTGGGCCGACGTAGGGAAATATTACATAGATGGGTGGGCCGAAGTTGGGAATTTTACCTAGATGGGTGGGCCGACGTCAGGTAATATTAGACAGATGGGTGGGCCCAGATATGTATCATATAGACAGATAGGCCTAGGTATTGGTATACTATATCCACGAAAGCACTGAAAGAGAACCAGAGAGCTGCCTCGTGTCGACTCAGACTCAGCGACGAGTGATACTAATAAGATCACAGTCACGTTTCACCACAGTGCTGGTCAATCGAAACATCTTCGTCGAGTAGATAGATACCAGAAAGCCTGAATACACCATGTCTGACATTCACCAAGTAACGAGTACCAAGTACTGAACCCTGAAACCCAAAACCCAAAACTGGAGCCCCGAACACCCAGACTGGAGACTCGAGAGAGACTCAACTCGAAATTCAAACCTCAACTGGAAACTCATACATTTTTACAAGTTTCGAGTTGAGTACCGACACCCGACACCCAAGTACCGAGTACCAACACCCAAGATTCGGTACTCGGTACTCGGTGATTCGAGTCTCAAGATTTGAAACTCAGATTTATGCGAGTTTTGAGTTTCAAGATTCAAGGTTCGAGATTCAAGTTTCGAGTCAAGTACCGACACCCGACACCCAAGTACCGAGTACCGAGTACCGACACCCGACACCCGACACCCGAGATTCAGTACTCAGTACTCAGTGAAATGTGTACAGAAATACAAATGTAAGATGATACACACGAATCACCGAGTACCGAGTACCGACTCGGATCTTAACCTATTGATGTCGTGAGACCATGGATAGACTCCCCTAGACAAGGGCTACAACTTTGATTTTCATCGAAAAAGTTCCCACCATCTACAATATCAAGTCCTGAGCACTGGGCACCAGGCACTGGGCACCGAGTACCGAACACTGAGCACTGAATACTTGGTACTCGGTACTTAGTACTCAGTTCCCAGTACTTGATACTCAATGCTGAATATCTTGGTACTCAACTGAGCACCAAGCACCAAGCACCAAGCACCGAGCACCAGGCACCGGGCAGATATTTATCTAAAAAGTTCCCACGGTCAAAGTGCTTTCTTGAACACTCCATTTGCAAGTATTTTGCTTATATCTTACTAGGATCTTAACCTATTGATGTCATGAGACCATGGATAGACTCCCCTAGACAAGGGCTACAACTTTGGTTTTCATCGAAAAAGTTCCCACGGTTGAGAATATTGAGTACCGAGCACTGGGCACTGGGCACTGGGCACTGAGCACTGGGCACTGAGCACTGAATACTCGGGACTCAGTACTTGATACTCGATGCTCGGTACCTACTCAATACTCAATACTTGGTACTCAGTACTTGATACTCGATGCTGAATATCTTGGTACCTACTCACTACTCAATATGTACCTTAACACTTTTGAACCCTTCATTTTCGAGTATTTTGCTTATACCTCACTATGTGGGGTATTATTAGGTAGATGGGTGGGCCGAGGGTGAGGCGAATTATTTATTACATAGATGGGTGGGCCGAGGGTGAGGTGGAATATTTATTATATAGATGGGTGGGCCGACGTGGGTTAATATTAGATAGATGGGTGGGCCGAGGGTGAGGTGAATTATTTATTACATAGATGGGTGGGCCAATGTAGGGAAATATTACATAGACGGGTGGGCCGAAGTTGGGAATTTTACCTAGATGGGTGGGCCGACGTTGGGTAATATTAGACAGACGGGTGGGCCCAGATACGTATCATATAGACAGATAGGCCTAGGTATTGGTATACTATATCCACGAAAGCACTGAAAGAGAACCAGAGAGCTGCCTCGTGTCGACTCAGACTCAGCGACGAGTGATACTAATAAGATCACAGTCACGTTTCACCACAGTGCTGGTCAATCGAAACATCTTCGTCGAGTAGATAGATACCAGAAAGCCTGAATACACCATGTCTGACATTCACCAAGTAACGAGTACTGAGTACTGAACCCTGAAACCTGAAACCGGAGCCCCGAACACCCAGACTGGAGACTCAAGAGAGACACAACTTGAAATTCAAACCTCAACTGGAAACTCATACATTTTTACGAGTTTCAAGTCGAGTACCGACACCCAACACCCGAGTACCGAGTACCGAATCTCGGGTGTCGGTACTCGGTACTCGGTGATTCGAGTCTCAGGATTCAAAACTCAGATTTATACGAGTTTCAAGTTTCAAGATTCAAGATTCGAGTGTCGAGTTTTGAGTTGAGTACTGACACCCGACACCCGAGTACCAAGTACCAAGTACCGAGTACCGAGTACCAACACCTGAGATTCAGTACTCAGTACTCAGTGATTCGAGTCTCAGGATTTGAAACTCAGATTTATGCGAGTTTTGAGTTTCAAGATTCAAGATTCGAGTTTTGAGTTTTGAGTTTCAAGTCAAGTACCGACACCTGACACCTGAGTACCAAGTACCGAGTACCGACACCCGACACCCGAGATTCGGTACTCGGTACTCGGTGAAATGTGTACAGAAATACAAATGTAAGATGATACACACGAATCACTGAGTACCAAGTACCGACTCGGATCTTAACCTATTGATGTTGTGAGACCATGGATAGACTCCCCTAGACAAGGGCTACAACTTTGGTTTTCATCGAAAAAGTTCCCACGGTCTACAATATTGAGTACCGAGCACCGAGCACCGAGTACCGAGCACTGAGCACTGACTACCGAGCACCGAGCACCGGGCAGATATTTATCTAAAAAGTTCCCACGGTCAAAGTGCTTTCTTGAACACTCCATTTGCAAGTATTTTGCTTATATCTTACTAGGATCTTAACCTATTGATGTCATGAGACCATGGATAGACTCCCCTAGACAAGGGCTACAACTTTGGTTTTCATCGAAAAAGTTCCCACGGTTGAGAATATTGAGTACCGAGCACTGGGCACTGGGCACTGGGCACTGAGCACTGGGCACTGAGCACTGAATACTCGGGACTCAGTACTTGATACTCGATGCTCGGTACCTACTCAATACTCAATACTTGGTACTCAGTACTTGATACTCGATGCTGAATATCTTGGTACCTACTCACTACTCAATATGTACCTTAACACTTTTGAACCCTTCATTTTCGAGTATTTTGCTTATACCTCACTAGGATCTTAACCTATTGATGTCATGAGACTATGGATAGACTCCCCTTGACATGGGCTACAACTTTGATTTTCATCGAAAAAGTTCCCACAGTCTATAAAATTGAATACCGAGCACCAAGCACTGAATACTCGGTACTCAGTACCTACTCGATACTCAAAACTTGGTACTTGGTACTCAGTTCCCAGTACTTGATACTCAATGCTGAATATCTTGGTACTCAACTAAGCACTGAGCACACTGAGTACCCACTACTGAGCACCAAGCACCCAGGTATGGGGTCTATTTCTATGTATATTGGTAGTAGATACATCATATAGATAGACCAGGACACCTACATGATCCTTCCATAGGAACAACACTTGACAAATCACAATTGTGACATTTTGATATGTTTTACCACCCTACCCTTACACAGATTATCCAAGTTACTCATAGACTGTCATTATTACATTTATTATGCTAAGGATCAGTGATATTTAGGCCGGAAATTTGAGATCTGATGTAAAGGGGATATTTCTACTGATCAAAAGCCCACATGGTAAATGATAGCCTTAAAGACTTAGAAAGATCCATCCAGGATTGAGTGAATGACAAGCAAAACAATATACGTGTGAAAAGTGACAATTGACATCTGTTCACACAAAGTCACATTTATATATGATACAGGTTGAAGATTTCATTAAAAATGTGTAGGATACATGGTGGACTACCTAAGGAACCTATACTGCATACTGCCCTGAGGGTAGAGTGTTGGTGGGAGGGATGTGGCATAGAAGTGTTTGAATTGGTTGCCCATAGCCAAGGATACACCAACTGACCATTTTCGATGTTTGGGGCATTTGAGCTTTGACATTTCCCACACTCAATTTCTTATCTATTTCACTTCCCCAGCTCTCAATTCCTGGTGGATCTTTCTGTAATTTTAGATCCATCATACTGAATATATGTGAAATATACTCTAGGTGTCTGATCATTAAAGTTCAATAATTCAGAGATATGGGCCTTTTATCAGTAGAAATATCAAGTATATACACCATCTCAAAGCAACAGCATATTTTGAGCTGATCCTGGTCATGAAAAGCAAGTATATATGCTATGCTAATGATATATGAATATATTGGATTATTTATGCAAGGATAGAACAATCAAAAACATGAGAAATGTGAAACACATGATTTATCAATTTTTGTTGCTGTAGAAGGATTGTGTAGGTGTCCTGGTCCAGTGATATGATGTATCTGAGGGAGGGTACACTATACAGGTACTTGAGTATCAAGTAGGTACCGAGTACCAAGTATTCAGTGCTCGGTGCTCAGTACTTGATACTCAGTACTCAATACTTGGTAGTCAGAACTCAGTGCTCAGTGCTCAGTGCTGAGTACAGAGTATTGAGTATTGAGTATTGAGTAGGTACCAATTACTGAGTACTGAGTGTTGAGTATCAGGTAGGTACTGAGTGCCAAGTATTCAGTGCTTGGTGCTTGGTACTCAATACTCGGTACTTGATACTAAATACTAAATACTTGGTAGTCAGTACTCAGTGCTTAGTGCTCAGGTGAGTACCAAGATATTCAGCATTGAGTATCAAGTACCAAGTACCAAGCATTGAGTATTGAGTAGGTACTGAGCATCGAGTATCAAGTACCGAGTACCAAGTATTGAGTATTGAGTAGTTACCGAGTACTGAGTATTCAGTGCTCAGTGCTCGGTACTCAATATTCAGTACTTAATGTTCGGTACTCAATACTCAATACTCATTATACTAAATGCTCAGTAGTCAGTACTCAGTGCTCAGTTGAGTACCAAGAGATTCAGCATTGTATACTGAGTACCGAGGTCTGAGTATCAAGTAGGTACCAAGTACCAAGTATTCAGAGCTCGGTGCTCGGTACTCAATATTGTAGACCGTGGGAACTTTTTCGATGAAAACCAAAGTTGTAGCCCTTGTCTAGGGGAGTCTATCCATGGTCTCATGACATCAATAGGTTAAGATCCTAGTAAGATATAAGCAAAATACTTGCAAATGGAGTGTTCAAGAAAGCACTTTGACCATGGGAACTTTTTAGATAAATATCTGCCCGGTGCTCGGTGCTCGGTAGTCGGTGCTCAGTAGTCAGTGCTTGGTACTCGGTGCTCGGTGCTCGGTACTCAGTGCTCGGTGCTCGGTACTCAGTGCTTGGTGCTCGGTGCTCAGTTGAGTACCAAGTACTGAGTACCGAGTATTCAGTGCTTGGTGCTTGGTAGTCAGTGCTTGGTGCTCAGTACTCGGTGCTCGGTACCCGATATTGTAGACCGTGGGAACTTTCTTGATGAAAACCAAAGTTGTAGCCCTTGTCTAGGGGAGTCTATCCATGGTCTCATGACATCAATAGGTTAAGATCCTGGTAGGATATAAGCAAAATCCTTGCAAATGGAGGGTTCAAGAAAGCACTTTGACCATGGGAACTTTTTAGATAAATATCTGCCTGGTGCTCGGTGCTCGGTGCTCGGTAGTCAGTGCTCAGTCCTTGGTACTCGGTGCTCAGTACTCAGTGCTCGGTACTCAGTGCTTGGTGCTCAGTTGAGTACCAAGTACCGAGTACCGAGTATTCAGTGCTTGGTGCTCGGTACTTGGTGCCCGGTGCCTGGTGCCTGGTGCCCAGTGCTTGGGACTCGATATTGTAGACCGTGGGAACTTTTTCGATGAAAACTAAAGTTGTAGCCCTTGTCTAGGGGAGTCTATCCATAGTCTCATGACATCAATAGGATAAGATCTACCAATATATTCAGCATGAGTACCGAGTTCTGGGTATCGAGTACCGAGTGCCGAGTGCTGGGTTTCAGCACTCGGTACTCAATGCCCGGAACTCGGTACTCGGCACTCAGTGCCCGGAACTTGGTGCTTGGTACTTGGTGATTTGTTCAATTTATGAAATGTTGTATTTTAGTTTTGTGTTTCAGTGCTCAATGCCCAGAACTCAATGCCCGGAACTCGGTGCCCGGAGCTTGGTACTAGGTACTTGGTGATTTGTTCAATTTACAAAATGTTGTATTTTAGTTTCATGTTTCGGTGCTCGATGCCCAGAACTCGATGCCCCGAACTCGGTGCCTGGAACTCGGTACTTGGTGATTTGTTCAATTTACAAAATGTTGTATTTTAGTTTCATGTTTCGGTGCTCGATGCCCAGAACTCGATGCCCGGAACTTGGTACTTGGTACTTGGTGATTTGTTCAATTTATGAAATACCCGCAAGTCGATATTAGTTACCTGGAACTCAATATTAGTTACCCGGACATCAATAGATGTTACCTGGCCCGTGGATATGATATCAACCATCTCAGCCCACCCGTCTATATAATATACTACTACCTCGGCCCATATGTCTATATGATATGTATCTGGGCCCACCCGTATATGTGATATCCAACTACCTTGGCCCACCCATCTATATAATATCTAATCAATTGCTCTCTTGGCCCACCTGTCTATATTATATACCCCCATGTCAGCCTACCCGTCTATGCAATATATGACTACCTTCGGCCCACCCATATATATAATAAATATTTTACCACTCCCTTGGCCCACCCATATATATAATAAATATTTCACCACTCCCTCGGCCCACCCGTCTACAAAATAATACCAATATGTCGGCCCACCCATCTACAAAATAATCTTAATTCATCGGCCCACCCGTCTAATATGATATATATCTGGGCCCACCTGTCTATGTGATAACAAGCACCCTTGACATACCTGGCTATTTGATACACATCTACCTTGGTAAACCCATCTACATAATATCCAACTACCTTGGCCCATCCGTCTCTTGAATATTCATGTCCATCGGCCCACTCATCTACTCTACATATTCCCTACATGGGCCCACCTGTCTCCATCGGGAATAATAACACTCCCGGCCCATCCATCATAGTCGAGGATATATCTACCTTCGGCCCATGGTCTGCTGGCCCGTATCATATGGGATATTATGCACGTCCGTTCACTCGTATAATACGGAGATATGTTACTGCAATATGTGACCGGTCCACTTCTAGACTAGGAACCACTCAACTGGTCCTACCTCCTTTTGGTATCATAGTTCCTCCTTTCAGATCACTGGTAATTCCTATACCAGAGTGATTATTGATCCATCGTGTACATACTGTTCTCCGACCCCTTTCTCATATGTCTCAGTCATCTTCTAGTAATTCTGTACACTCAGCAACATAGTCTTCTGCTATGCTATGCTACTTACTTAGAGTATATAAACATATAAACATCTACATGTAGATCTTTAGTCTGAATATTACCTTTCCTAAGCCCTGCTCTTCTGTCCTTTGACTTAGGCTTAACCCAAGTCAACTCCTGTTTGCTGGCCTAGGGGATTGACTCCCTAGGTCGGCCACCTTCTCTGCTCATCTGACTTCCTGCGCCTCTGCCGCCTTTCCTGCATGTCGGACATGTGGCTAATACTCTTGTACCTCTCTCCTCTGTATTTCCATCCTGTGTCAGACTTCATCCAAGCAGTCTCCTCCGCTCTGTTTCTGCTGTTAGCTCCGACTGCAGTAGCCCTCCGACTCTCCCCTGTAGGGCAGACCAATCTCCACCTGATGTTCCTGCGCTTATCTAGTAGTCCATCAGTCCTCCTTCGGAGGACCTCTGCTCTGACGTCCTGTTGGAGCTTGTAGAACTCGAGTCGGACTACGATCAGAAATTAGGGGCACATACTCGAGTAAGGGGCACAGCATATGAGCTGAAGCCAAGCCCCTCAGACTCCATCTTACCCCTGAGCACGGTCTTAACATTAGGGTTGAATGTGCTTGTTCTCAAGTGAGGCAGCAGGCAGCAAAGACCCAACTTTGTAGTAGATCAATTTCTCGCTGCTGCACTTGTTGTACCCACAACGGTGAGCCAGACAAAAATTGGCATCAATGCCAAGAAATAAGGCATATAAAAATCTGGATCTGTGTGAGAGCAAAGTCCAGGGGAAAAGACATCATTGTGCATACTGTATTTCAGATGGTGCATTTTCCTATCTATCTGGCAGGTTTTTGCCGGCATGTGGACATGCAGGACACAAAACAGCACATGCACCTGGTTCAGTTGGTACGATGCCTTCAGGGTAATGACCTTGACCAGCACATTGCATCTGCTTGATGAAGTGCCACTCTTGCATCATGCACAACATAGCCTCATAACAATGCTAGATTGTAATATGATGAATTGAAATAGAATTAGAACTAGAATTAGCACATACCTTTGGTACATGAATTCCTGTATTGTCCATCAAATGGGCAGCCATTTTGTAAAATTCAAACATGGAAACTTTGGACTTGAAAGACAACATCTGAAAGTATTCCAGTGCCTGAAACATCACAGCTATTTTTGGATCAATTGTTATGGCAGGAAAGAGGTGAACACGTAGTAGTTGAATAATGTGTGGCTGGGCAGATGCACACCCACAGAAATCTAACCCCACTTTATAGATACCATTGTAGTTGATGATAATGAAGTCATTGTTAAAAGCAGAGAGTGGGCTGTCACAACAAACACCAGAAGTGTGTCCAATTTGCAAATGGATCCCCATGGACTTCAAGGTAATACTGTAGAATGAGATACCATCCCAACACTAAGTTTAAAACACAGAAGAGTCAGTTGATGTAAGGAATGTGAGGTATCTATGTACATACCTGTTAGAGACCATGCTCGGATGGAGAAGCGGAAGGGGTCAGGGCTTGGCTTCAGCTCTTGCGCTGCACTCTTAGCCGAGTACGTTGTAGGAAGCCAATCGCTACTGAGCTAGTATCCCCTATCTTTCTGATCCTCTCCGACCCACTTCCCATGCTGCCGCTCCACATTGACGTCAGCCGATCATCAGCCCAGGGGGTCATGATCAATCCAAGTCGGACATTGTTTGCACACACAATCGGTCACTGTTCATCGTCTCATGTCATTGGCCCATCGTCTACTGGTATGTATATCTCTTACTTTGATTGCTTTCCATCCCCATTCGCATAATCGGACCGCTTATTGGCCTTTTATCGCCCCACCTCACACCTTATTACATGGACACAGAGAAACAAGTATTTAGCAATCCATGAGGCATTTTAAGCGACCTGAAGTTCCCCTTCATCGCTTAGTCTTATTTACTATATATTCCACCCATGTTCTTAGTAGTTTCTCCAGCAAATTCTCACTTGGATCGATTTCTTGTGTGATTTCTCATTGAGTCGTCGGCCGACTCTCTTAAATGTTCGCTCATTGTACTACACACACACCTTCTCTATTCCACTCATTTATCACTCGGGTCCACTCAGGACCGCTCCACTTCACTCTCTCTTTGCTCAACTTCGATCGGCCAAGTCGGCATTAGCATTGACTATTAAAGTTGGACAATACAACTTGTTGTTTGTGGTTTGCATTGCACTGCTTCCCCTATAGGGTCGAATGCACTTGAATTGGCTGCAGTCGCACTGATATCACAGTAGCAACCGAAACCCACAATGTGCCCCAAATTTGGAGCGGGTCTGACAATGTCCAATGATAGGACGAGTGGACCGCTTAGGTCCACTTTGGTGGGTCGGGAAGTAAGTGCTGCTAGTGGTAAGCCAACTAGGAGTGGAGTGGAGGAGGTGGGGGAAGTTTATTGGGATGGAGGGGAGCAAGGGGATTGATTGGTCGAGTCGGAGAAGTATGAGTGAATACTTAGAGTGCGGCTCTAAGTCAGAGCAGAGGGTCGGAGGTGATGACAAGGTATACTTGTGTCCAGAGAGGGAGCAAAGTCCTATGGAGAATTCCCACTAGTAGAGACAGCAGGAAGACAAGTAATATTAAGACTGGGGAGTAGCTAAGTACAGGATATGTTTTATATACTTCTATGTAGGAGGCAGTGACTAGTTAGTCCTTGGTATGAGGCTATGTAACAAGTATACAATTTGTAAGTGAACACAGGCGAAAAACATAAGTCAGGGCAGATATCAATATGTATGCATCAGATCAGTTAGTCGAGTGGTTATAGGAAGTACGGTGATCCAGGAAGTAAGTACTGTGCAAATGGGGAAAGGAGATTTACAGTTGAATGGATGATGCGGAAGGCAACCAACAAGGTGGTCAAGCGGAGCCATAGGAATGGATGTGGGAGTTGACTGGGACAAGCGGAGGGCAGACAGAGCGGAAGTGGTAGGAGAGCAGGGGAAGTATGATTGTTGGGCAGAGCAGATATCAATAAGCAGAGCGGTCAGATCAGGTATATTACAATACCTCTATTTTTTGAAGTGGCTATCTTTCATGTACACAGCCATGCACAAATGACGGAACAACTTGGAACTGTGACAATCCTGACAATGATATATTGCAGCTTCCTTGCCACAAACACAGATGTCTTGTGAATAGTCACCTTGACCCTCCAGATGAAGGAATTCCTCCAAAAACAAGTTGGCATCGGATTGCCATAAGCACAAGGCTTCACCCTGAACCCTGGTGTGTTCTTGCTTGGTGAATTCTACAAACTCTGATGTGTCATTTTGGAGGTTATCAGGAAAGTCATTGAGAGTTGTAAAGTCAAACACTGTGGTCTCTAGTAAGACTTCTGATTCTCCACAATGGTGTTTCCCTGGAGAATGTGGAACTGTGTAGTAGGTTGAAGAGACATTTAGTCAGCCACTTGATCCTGCTTCAAAACTGCTGTGCTTGCATTATTGAACATTGTGAGTGTGTTGAGGTGCATCATTGGTATTGTTACTCACTGCTTTTGAAGCAGCAGCATTGTGCGCATAGAAATTGCACTGGTATTGCTTCAGGGCTCGCTGTCTTTGACCTCCAACCATTGGATATTGTTGTTGGTGTTACTGACTCAGCTCATTCACACATTCAGCTGTGATGGTGTCATATTAAAAATTGTCTGATATATCAGCTACAATCTGCCAACTGAGTGAGCCAGTTAACATTGCCTCATCATAAGCTTCAACACCTCCTGCATATATTATTGATATGACTTCCTTTTCTACTACAAGTTGTCTCCCCATCAAGTCCAGTAGTTCCTGGCTCTGTTTCAACAAGAGGTAATATCCAGTCCCAGATGTACATCCAAGTTGTTGCACAGCTTTATGTAACTTGGTGGCATGCCCCTGCAGACCCAGCATGGCAACACATGAATCATCCAACTCAGGGTGAAGCATACTCCAACCCTCGTCATCCACTCTCTGGAGCAGGTATCATGTAGGTAAATCAGTCAGCAAAGGTAAGGGCTATGTATGAAGCATGTGGAAAGTCTATTACTAAGTATAACAGATCAAAGCAGTGAAGTCAGAAATGAAGTAAGAATGGACGGATCAGTAAGCATAGCGGAATAGGACATAACTGGTAACCGGAGCAATAGCTAATCTAATAGGATTTAGGGGTGAGTGCAGAGATGAAGGCAGAGCGCCGGGCGGAATAGTAAGATGGAGGACCGGACTTCAATGAAGTAGATCTGGAATTCTGGATCCGGAGGTATGGGATATGACATTCTCTGACAATGCACAAAGTGCATCCCAGCAGGACTAGCCCTGCTACCTCTGCCTGACTCCACTCTGCTCCTCCGACACTACCCCTATTTCCTCTGACACCATATCCCTACCCTCTGACCCTATCTGGAGATCCACTCCTCCGCTCCATTGGTCCGACCAATCCTCCTCCTACTCCTACCCCCTCCACCATCTCCGCTTTTCTGACCCACTCAGTTCCTCCAGTTTCTCTTGTATCGCCTCACCCGACTATTAGTCCGCCCGACCGCTTCACCGGTCCACTCCTAGACTAGGTACCACTCAACTGGTCCTATCCCCATTTAGTATCATAGTTCCTCCTTTCGGATCACCGGTAATTCCTATACCGGAGTGATTACTGATCCGTCATGTACATACTGTTCTCCAAGCCTTTTCTTGTATGTCTCAGTCATCCTTCTAGTAATTCTGTACACTCAGCACATAGCCTTCTGCTATGCTATGCTACTTACTTAGAGTATATAAACATATGTACATCTGTCTGTAAATCTTTAGTCTGAATGTTACGTTTTCTAAGCCCTGCTCTCTTGTCCTTGTTCTCGGGCAAAACCCTTGACAACTCCTGTTTGCCGGCCTAGGGGATTGACTCCCTAGGTCGGCTGCCTTCTCTGCTTGTCCGCCTTCCCACGCCTCCACTGCCTTTCCTGTGCATTGGACTTGTGGCCAATACCTTCGTACTCCCATCCTCTGTGTTCCTGTTCTGCTTTGGAACTCATCCGAGCAGTCCCCTCTGCTCCATTTCTACTGTTAGCTCCGACTGCAGTAGCCCTCCAACTCTCCCCTGTAGGGTGGACCAATCTCTGCCCAACGTTCCCGTGCTTACCTAGTAGTCCATTGGTCCTCTGAAGGAGGACCTCCACTCCAACATCCTGTTGGAGCTAGTAGAACTCGAGTCAGACTACAATCTGAAATTAGGGGCATGTACTCGGGTAAGGGGTGCAGCATACAAGCTGAAGCCAAGCCCCTCAGACTCCGTCTTACCCCTGAGCACGGTCTTAACAGACAAGGTGTATGTAGTTACATGGCAGTACGATAACATAAACCACTCACTGTATAGTTGGGTGTCATATGAGCCACACTTCGGGACAGACATGTACATAGACAACATACAATCCAAATGGACCAATTTTGTTGCAGATCATTGACTCTGTTTACATCCTGCTGAATACTATGAAAATTGGTGGCAGACTGGTAGGCAAGTGTCACAAAGAAATATCCAGCCATGCAATGTTTGGTGTTCTTGCATGAGAAAAAGAATGTTCCTGCTAGCTGCTTTTCAACATCCATCTGCTCCATCACTTTTCGACTTCTCATTCAATCAGCTACAGTGAACGCAACTGCAGACTTTCTGACACCTGACATGGCATGCAGCCCAATGAGTTGATTCATCTCTGGGTCATCTAGTAGTCTGTAGATGTAGTTGAGATCGACCTGGGTCCCTTTCAAACATTTTGGATGGGGCTGATGTTCACAGGTGTTGTATTGAGCACCCTTGATAGTGACCAAAGACAGTTGCCCAAGTTCCAGCTGTGAATGCTGTACACGTGCCATACTTACACACTGTCATATCCATGATCTACACAAGTCTCTTCCACCCTCAGTTGGTGTCCTCCGCCTTCATCTATGCTCCTCCGCCTCTCAATACATATCTCTGATGTCAGGTACATTCCTCCACCCGACTCAATCAAGGTACAAGGCACCTGTCAGACCATTCCAAGTTTCTTTTGTACATTCCACTTTCTGTCTGGTCCTGGTACCTTGTATGATCTGACTCTCCATTCCAATCAAACCTGTTGTACACTATGGTACATTGTACCTTTAGTTATTACTTTGTACTCCACTATGCTGTGCTGCATAGCCCAGCATTTCTATACTATATAAATCCTATGTATTCTGGTCACATATTGCAGTAACATATCTCCATATTATACGAGTGAACGGATGTGCATAATATCCCATATGATACAGGCCAGCGGACCATGGGCCGAAGGTAGATATATCCTCGACTATGATGGATGGGCTGGGAGGGTTATTATTCCCGATGGAGACGGGTGGGCCCATGTAGGGAATATGTAGAGTAGATGAGTGGGCCGATGGACATGAATATTCAATAGACAGATGGGCCAAGGTAGTTGGATATTATATAGATGGGTTTACCAAGGTAGATGTGTATCAAATAGCTGGGTATGTCAAGGGTGCTTGTTATCACATAGACGGGTGGGCCCAGATATATATCATATTAGATGGGTGGGGTGACGAATTAAGATTATTTTGTAGACGGGTGGGCCAAGGGAGTGGTGAAATATTTATTATATATATGGGTGGGCCGAGGGAGCAGTAAAATATTTATTATATATATGGGTGGGCCGAAGGTAGTCATATATTGCATAGATGGGTAGGCCGACATGGGGGTATATAATATAGACAGGTGGGCCGAGAGAGCAATTGATTAGATATTATATAGATGGGTGGGCCAAGGTAGTTGGATATCACATATACAGGTGGGCCCAGATACATATCATATAGACATATGGGCCGAGGTGGTAGTATATTATATAGACGTATGGGCTGAGGTAGTAGTATATTATATAGACGGGTGGGCCAAGATGGTTGATATCATATCCACAGGCCGGGTAACATCTATCGAGTTCCAGGTGACATCTATCGAGTTCTGGGTAACATCTATTGATGTCCGGGTAACTAATGTCGAGTTCCAGGTAACTAATATCGACTTCCGGGTATTTCATAAATTGAACAAATCACCAAGTACCGAGTACCGAGTTCCAGGCACCAAGTTCCGGGTATCAAGTCCTGGGCATCGAGCACCGAAACATGAAACTAAAATACAACATTTTGTAAATTGAACAAATCACCAAGTACCGAGTTCTGGGCACCGAGTTCAGGGCATCGAGTTCTGGGCATCAAGCACCAAAACACAAAACTAAAATACTACATTTTGTAAATTGAACAAATCACCAAGTACCGAGTACCAAGTTCCGGGCATTGAGTTCTGGGCATCGAGCACCGAAACATGAAACTAAAATACAACATTTTGTAGATTGAACAAATCACCAAGTACCAAGCACCAAGTTCCGGGCACCGAGTGCCGAGTACCGAGTGCCAAAACCCAGCACTCAGCACTTGGTACTCGATGCCCGGAACTTGGTACTCGTGCTGAATATATTGGTAGATCTTAACCTATTAATGTTGTGAGACTATGGATAGACTCCCCTTGACAAGGGCTACAATTTTGATTTTTATCTACATAGTTCCCACAGTCAAAGTGCTTTCTTGAACACTCCATTTGCAAGTATTTTGCTTATATCATACTAGGATCTTAACCTATTGATGTCATGAGACCATGGATAGACTCCACTAGGCAAGGGCTACAACTTTGGTTTTCATCGAAAAAGTTCCCATGGTCTAGAATATTGAGTACCAAGCACCGAGCCCTGAATACTCGGTACTCGCTACCTACTCGATACTCAAAACTCGGTACTCAGTACTCAGTTCCCAGTACTTGATACTCAATGCTGAATATCTTGGTACTCAACTGAGCACTGAGTACCGACTACCAAGCACCAAGCACCAAGCACCAAGCACCAAGCACCAGGCACCAGGCACCGAGCACTGGGCACTGAGCACTGAATACTCAGTACTCAACTGAGGACTGAGTACCAACTACCAAGCACCAAGCACCAGGCACCAAGCACCAAGCACTGAATACTCAGTACTTGGTACTTAGTACTCAGTTCCCGCTACTTGATACTCAATGCTGAATATCTTGGTATATCTTAACCTATTGATGTCATGAGACTATGAATAGACTCCCCTTGACAAGGGCTACAATATTGATATTTGTCTAAAAAGTTCCCATGGTCAAAGTGCTTTCTTGAACACTCCATTTGCAAGTATTTGCTTATATCTTACTAGGATCTTAACCTATTGATGTCATGAGACTATGGAGAGACCCACCTAGACAAGGTCTACAACTTTGGTTTTCATCGAGAAAGTTCCCACGGTCTACAATATTGAGTACCAAGCACCTAGCCCTGAATACTCGGTACTTGGTACCTACTTGATACTCAGACCTTGGTACTCAGTATACAATGCTGAATCTCTTGGTACTCAACTGAGCACTGGGTACCGACTACCGAGCATTTAGTATATTGAGTATTGAGTATTGAGTACCGAGCACCGAGCACTGAATACTCAGTAATTGGTACCTACTCAATACTCAATACTTGGTACTCGGTACTTGATACTCGATGCTCAGTACCTACTCAATACTCAATGCTTGGTACTTGGTACTTGATACTCAATGCTGAATATCTTGGTACTCACCTGAGCACTAAGCACTGAGTACTGACTACCAAGTATTTAGTATTTAGTATCAAGTACCGAGTATTGAGTACCAAGCACCAAGCACTGAATACTTGGCACTCAGTACCTACCTGATACTCAACACTCAGTACTCAGTAATTGGTACCTACTCAATACTCAATACTCAATACTCTGTACTCAGCACTGAGCACTGAGCACTGAGTTCTGACTACCAAGTATTGAGTACTGAGTATCAAGTACTGAGCACCGAGCACTGAATACTTGGTACTCGGTACCTACTTGATACTCAAGTACCTGTATAGTGTACCCTCCCTCAGATACATCATATCACTGGACCAGGACACCTACACAATCCTTCTACAGCAACAAAAATTGATAAATCATGTGTTTCACATTTCTCATGTTTTTGATTGTTCTATCCTTGCATAAATAATCCAATATATTCATATATCATTAGCATAGCATATATACTTGCTTTTCATGACCAGGATCAGCTCAAAATATGCTGTTGCTTTGAGATGGTGTATATACTTGATATTTCTACTGATAAAAGGCCCATATCTCTGAATTATTGAACTTTAATGATCAGACACCTAGAGTATATTTCACATATATTCAGTATGATGGATCTAAAATTACAGAAAGATCCACCAGGAATTGAGAGCTGGGGAAGTGAAATAGATAAGAAATTGAGTGTGGGAAATGTCAAAGCTCAAATGCCCCAAACATCGAAAATGGTCAGTTGGTGTATCCTTGGCTATGGGCAACCAATTCAAACACTTCTATGCCACATCCCTCCCACCAACACTCTACCCTCAGGGCAGTATGCAGTATAGGTTCCTTAGGTAGTCCACCATGTATCCTACACATTTTTAATGAAATCTTCAACCTGTATCATATATAAATGTGACTTTGTGTGAACAGATGTCAATTGTCACTTTTCACACGTATATTGTTTTGCTTGTCATTCACTCAATCCTGGATGGATCTTTCTAAGTCTTTAAGGCTATCATTTACCATGTGGGCTTTTGATCAGTAGAAATATCCCCTTTACATCAGATCTCAAATTTCCGGCCTAAATATCACTGATCCTTAGCATAATAAATGTAATAATGACAGTCTATGAGTAACTTGGATAATCTGTGTAAGGGTAGGGTGGTAAAACATATCAAAATGTCACAATTGTGATTTGTCAAGTGTTGTTCCTATGGAAGGATCATGTAGGTGTCCTGGTCTATCTATATGATGTATCTACTACCAATATACATAGAAATAGACCCCATACCTGGGTGCTTGGTGCTCAGTAGTGGGTACTCAGTGTGCTCAGTGCTTAGTTGAGTACCAAGATATTCAGCATTGAGTATCAAGTACTGGGAACTGAGTACCAAGTACCAAGTTTTGAGTATCGAGTAGGTACTGAGTACCGAGTATTCAGTGCTTGGTGCTCGGTATTCAATTTTATAGACTGTGGGAACTTTTTCGATGAAAATCAAAGTTGTAGCCCATGTCAAGGGGAGTCTATCCATAGTCTCATGACATCAATAGGTTAAGATCCTAGTGAGGTATAAGCAAAATACTCGAAAATGAAGGGTTCAAAAGTGTTAAGGTACATATTGAGTAGTGAGTAGGTACCAAGATATTCAGCATCGAGTATCAAGTACTGAGTACCAAGTATTGAGTATTGAGTAGGTACCGAGCATCGAGTATCAAGTACTGAGTCCCGAGTATTCAGTGCTCAGTGCCCAGTGCTCAGTGCCCAGTGCCCAGTGCCCAGTGCTCGGTACTCAATATTCTCAACCGTGGGAACTTTTTCGATGAAAACCAAAGTTGTAGCCCTTGTCTAGGGGAGTCTATCCATGGTCTCATGACATCAATAGGTTAAGATCCTAGTAAGATATAAGCAAAATACTTGCAAATGGAGTGTTCAAGAAAGCACTTTGACCGTGGGAACTTTTTAGATAAATATCTGCCCGGTGCTCGGTGCTCGGTAGTCAGTGCTCAGTGCTCGGTACTCGGTGCTCGGTGCTCGGTACTCAATATTGTAGACCGTGGGAACTTTTTCGATGAAAACCAAAGTTGTAGCCCTTGTCTAGGGGAGTCTATCCATGGTCTCACAACATCAATAGGTTAAGATCCGAGTCGGTACTTGGTACTCAGTGATTCGTGTGTATCATCTTACATTTGTATTTCTGTACACATTTCACCGAGTACCGAGTACCGAATCTCGGGTGTCGGGTGTCGGTACTCGGTACTTGGTACTCAGGTGTCAGGTGTCGGTACTTGACTTGAAACTCAAAACTCAAAACTCGAATCTTGAATCTTGAAACTCAAAACTCGCATAAATCTGAGTTTCAAATCCTGAGACTCGAATCACTGAGTACTGAGTACTGAATCTCAGGTGTTGGTACTCGGTACTCGGTACTTGGTACTTGGTACTCGGGTGTCGGGTGTCAGTACTCAACTCAAAACTCGACACTCGAATCTTGAATCTTGAAACTTGAAACTCGTATAAATCTGAGTTTTGAATCCCTGAGACTCGAATCACCGAGTACCGAGTACCGACACCCGAGATTCGGTACTCGGTACTCGGGTGTTGGGTGTCGGTACTCGACTTGAAACTCGTAAAAATGTATGAGTTTCCAGTTGAGGTTTGAATTTCAAGTTGTGTCTCTCTTGAGTCTCCAGTCTGGGTGTTCGGGGCTCCGGTTTCAGGTTTCAGGGTTCAGTACTCAGTACTCGTTACTTGGTGAATGTCAGACATGGTGTATTCAGGCTTTCTGGTATCTATCTACTCGACGAAGATGTTTCGATTGACCAGCACTGTGGTGAAACGTGACTGTGATCTTATTAGTATCACTCGTCGCTGAGTCTGAGTCGACACGAGGCAGCTCTCTGGTTCTCTTTCAGTGCTTTCGTGGATATAGTATACCAATACCTAGGCCTATCTGTCTATATGATACGTATCTGGGCCCACCCGTCTGTCTAATATTACCCAACGTCGGCCCACCCATCTAGGTAAAATTCCCAACTTCGGCCCACCCGTCTATGTAATATTTCCCTACATTCGCCCACCCATCTATGTAATAAATAATTCACCTCACCCTCGGCCCACCCATCTATCTAATATTAACCCACGTCGGCCCACCCATCTATATAATAAATATTCCACCTCACCCTCGGCCCACCCGTCTATGTAATAAATAATTCGCCTCACCCTCGGCCCACCCATCTACCTCATAATACCCCACATCAGCCCACCCATCTAAGTAAAATACCCCACATCGGCCCACCTGTCTATCTAATATTTCCCTACGTCGGCCCACCCATCTATGTAATAAATATTCCACCGCTCCCTCAGCCCATCCGTCTACAAAATAATACTAATACGTCGGCCCACCCATCTATATAATAATATTTGCTATACATCTC
The DNA here is from genome assembly GCF_016628075.1 of Suillus paluster. Classification (NCBI taxonomy): domain Eukaryota; kingdom Fungi; phylum Basidiomycota; class Agaricomycetes; order Boletales; family Suillaceae; genus Suillus; species Suillus paluster. The sequence goes on along the minus strand of NW_024537727.1, from coordinate 23,996 downwards.
TCCTAAGGTCTATAATATATGTCAATCCTACTCTACATATTACCCACATGGGCCCACCCATCTCCATAATAATATTTCTCCCGGCCCATCCGCCATCGTCGATGATATATATAACATCAGCATAGATGGGCCCACCCATCAACATCGGAAATAATATTTCTCCCGGCCCACCCATCAACATCGGGAATATACATAACATCGGCCCATAATCCGCTGGCCCGTATTAGACGGGATATTATGTAGGTCGGGTGACCCGTATAGTACGGGATTTGTCACTGAAGGGGCTCTAGAATGGCCAGCCTCAATACTACGTGTCACATACACAAGCTGGCCATAGTAGCACTAGGAGGTCATGTTAAGGCCATGCTCAAGGAAGAGGTTACTCAAAGGGCTTTGGCTTCAGCTCGTGCGCTGCGCCCCTTACCCAAGTATGTGCCCTTTAATTTCTGGGGGACAGAAGGGAAGTCCGACGGAAGTCCGGGTAGTTCCAGAGGACTTAGTGTTGGTGGAGTTTGGCGGAACTCCGGAAGGTTTATACAGGGACGGAGTAAGGCTACTACGGAAGTCCGGAGTAGAAACAGAACAGAGTTTTAGACTACCCTAAGGTAGAGCCAGAGAAGTAGTCCTAAGGTTTAACCCCTAAGACTCGGAGGGGGACAAGAGATGAGACTCAAGTCCGGAGATTGCAGGAATGAGCAGAACTAAGATGATATTTGAACTGAGGAGTTCTGGAGTATTACAGGGGTTTATATACTGTAGGTATCATGTAGGTAAATCAGTCAGCAAAGGTAAGGGCTATGTACGAAGCATGTGGAAAGTCTATTACTAAGTATAACAGATCAAAGCAGTGAAGTCGGAAATGAAGTAAGAGTGGATGGATCAGTAAGCATAGCGAAATAGGACATAACTGGTAACCAGAGCAATAGCTAATCTAACAGGAGTTAGGGGTGAGTGCAGAGATGAAGGCGGAGCACCGGGTGGAATAGTAAGATGGAGAACCGAACTTCAATGAAGTAGATCCAGAATTCCGGATCCAGAGGTACGGGATATGACAGGTCAGAACCACATATTCTTCTTAGAGGGTTGCCTAGTTCTGGTAGACCGATGCATAGGTGGTTCATCTTCAATCCTTACCTTCTTGGTCTTACCTGAGGAAGTCAAAGATCTCATCCTTTTCTTCCCATTCTGTTTGCCCTCCTCCTATTCCTGCTTGTGGTCCTTCTTCACCTTATGCATCTGCACATCCATGTCTCCCTTGTCCTGCTCCTTATCACCAACTTATCTCATGCCACTCTTCTCCTTCTCCTCCCCATCTCTCTCTGTATCATTTTCACCACTGTCCTCTCCCTGGTCTTTGTCCTCCTCCTCACCATCAACTCCCTTCATGTCCTTCTTGTGATCACCATCATCATTGTCACCTGAAATAGCCTTCATCACCACCTCAATGAGACCTACAATCATGCATGCAACATGACTAATAGCACTGTCCACCTTGACCATACATTGAAGGTTCAAGATTAAACCAGCCAAGTAGGAAGGGGTATCAGGGAGGGCCTTGTCTTCTTCATACTCCATGACACACTTGCAATCCCTCAAAATCACCCCAAGGCCTAAGACCACCAGGGCAGTTGAGTATGAAGACATAATTGGGGCCTTCATCAACATCTGTATGCTGACCATCAACATATTATGTGACTGGTTCACATACTAGGGAAGATAAGACTCTTTCCAAGCCAAATCCACCCAGGGGGGTAATTCATAATGGTACCTGATAGTATTCCAAAAAAGGTATTATTGGGAAGAAAAAGGCTATACATCTAGATCTTGTTGAGACCTATGACTTATTTGGGTGACTGGTAGTAGGTAGCAGGTTTTTCTTGCTCTATTCTCTCATGATGCGCCAGAAAAATACTCACCTCAAATCATTTTCTTTCTCTTACAAAGACAGATGGCAGTTGTCCCAAAACAAGGACCCAGAAGTTCAGTATGTCACACATAAAAAAAAAAGAGGAAGAGGGAAGCAGACCATCTGGATGGAGACCTGTGTTGATCCCTTGTTTGAGCCTTCAGACGAGGCTTCAAATTCTGCTAGTCCATGGAAACTCTATTCTTGACAGCCAGAAGTCATTCAGGATGAATGGGATAGAGAAATTGATGGTGATTTTGCTCCATATGTAGAGAATGAAAGGCAAAAAACCAAGGCATGTCTATCATGCAAAATTCTCATATACTGGATCCGAGCACCTCCAATACCACCCATGAACATCCCTACCACTAGTCCGACCCCCTGTTTCCCCATCTGCTCCATCCCTCCTTCTCTGACAATGCATGAAGTGCATTTCAGCAGGACTAGCCCTGCTACCTCTGCCCGACTCTATTCCGCTCCTCCGACACTACCCCTATTTTCTCCGACACTATATCCCATACCTCCGGATCCGGAATTCCGGATTCTCCCCTATGAAAGTCCGGTTCTCTGTCCTGTTCCACCTGGTGCTCCGCTTTCATTCCCGGACTTACACCTATCTCCTTTTTAGAACACTGCTCTCCGGTTACCGGTTGTACACCTTTCCGCTTTGCTTACTGATCCATCCGTTGGCACTTCATTTCCGACCTCATTTCCTTGATCCGTTGTACACTTACTAATAGACCCTCCATATGCTTTGGACATAGCTTTTACTGTGCTGACTGATTTACTTACATAATACCTACAATATATAAACCCCTGTAAAACTCCGGAACTCCTCAGTTCGAATATCATCTTAGTTCTGCTCATTCTTGCAATCTCTGGACTTGAGTCTCACCTCTTGTCCACCTCCGAGTCTTAGGGGTTAAACCTTAGGACTACTTCTCTGGCTCTACCTTAGGGTAGTCTAACCTCTGTTCAGTTTCTGCTCCGGACTCCCATAGTAGCCTTACTCCGTCCCTGTATAAACCTTCCGGAGTTCCACCAAACTCCGCCAACACTAAGTCCTCCAGAACTCCCCAGACTTCCATCGGACTTCCCCTCTGTCCCCCAGAAATTAAAGGGCACGTACTCAGGTAAGGGGTGCAGCGCACGAGCTGAAGCCGAAGCCCTTTGGGTAACCTCTCCCTTGAGCACGACCTTAACAAAAATCTAACATGAACAAAATTCAACTAACTGGAATACAAGACTCAGAATGCCTTCATTGAAGAATACCTATCTCTCTGTGACTTCTTCCTAGACATCATCCTTGTTAAGGTCATGCTCAAGGGGAGGAGGACTCAAAGGGCTTGGCTTCAGCTCATGCACTGCACCCCTTACCTGAGCACATGCCCTTAATTTCTAAGAGGTAGGAGGAAAGTCCAATGGAAGTCTGGGTAAGTCTGGAGGTCAGATGCAAGGGGAGTTCAGCAGAACTCTGGAGGGTTGGGAGTAACTAGAGTAGGACTACTATGGACAAGTCCAGAGTAGAAACAGAACAGAGGTAGACTACCCTAAGGTAGAGCCAGAGATATAGTCTAAGGATTGAATCCAAAGACTCAGAGATGAACAGGAGGTAAACTCAAGTCTGGAGAGACAGGAATGAGCAGGAACTAAGATGATATTTGTTATATACTGGATCTGGGCACCTCCAATACCACCTGTGAACATCCCCACCCCTGGTCCGACCCCCTGTTTTCCCATCCACTCCATCCCTCCTTCTCCGACAATGCACAAAGTGCATCTCAGCAGGACTAGCCCTGCTACCTCTGCCCGACTCCGCTCCACTCCTCCAACACTACCCCTATTTCCTCCAACACCATATCCCTACCCTCTGACCCTATCTGGAGCTCTGCTCCTCCGCTCCATTGGTCTGACCGATCCTACTCCTACTCCCTCCACCATCTCCGCTTTTCCAACCCACTTGGTTCCTCCAGCTTCTCTTGTATCGCCTCACCTGACTATTAGTCCGCCCGACCGCTTCACCAGTCCACTCCTAGACTAGGTACCACTCAACTGGTCCTATCTCCATTTAGTATCATAGTTCCTCCTTTTGGATCACCGGTAATTCCTATACCGAAGTGATTAGTGATCCGTCGCGTACATACTGTCCTCTGAGCCTTTTCTTGTATGTGTCATATACCAGATCCAACCGCTCCGATACTGATATCCGCTCTGCTTTCCGACCCCCTCCACCCCATCCATCCTCTGCTCCGTCCTATCACAAACCCGCATTCTGCCCTATGCTTCCGCTCAACCGGTCCCCTTCCATAACATCTCCATTCAACTGGACCTCTTTCCCCTTTTAGATATATGCTTTCCTTTTCGGTACATAGACTCTTACTTCCGGATCACCGGTAATTCCTATTACCGCCCGATTGCTGATCCGACGCGTACATATTGATATCCGCTCTGACTTATGTCTTCACCTATGTAAAAGTACTTACAAACTATATCCTTGGTACATAGCTTTACTACATAGTTATCCTGATCACTGCCTCACATAGAAGTATATAACATATCCTGTACTTGGATATTTTTCCTTAGTCTTAATATTACTTGTCTTCTCGCAGTTATATCCTGTGAGGATTCTCAGTAGGACCTTGCCTCCTCAGGACACAAGTCTCAACTTGTTGTCACCTCCGACCCTCCGCTCTGACTTAGAGCTGTGCTCTAAGTCCTTCCCATATACTCCACCCCTATCCGATATTCTCCCTTGTCCCTCTGCATCATCCTCCACCTTCTCTGCCTCTGCCAAACATTCCCCCGGCTCCTATCCACCCTCCACATCAACCCCCGTCTTCTCTGCTCCGCTCCTAGTTGGCCCACCGCTAGTAGCTCTTACTCCCCGACCCTCAGAGCAGACCAAAGTAGTCCATTCGTCCTATCGTCGAACAACGTCAGACCCACTCCAAATTCAGGGCATGTACTTGGCTAAGGGTGCAGTGCAAGAGCTGAAGCCAAGCCCCAACCCCTCTGCCTCTTGAGCCGGCACAGTACCTAACAGTATGTCTCAGTCATCCTTTTAGTAATTCTGTACACTCAGCACATAGCCTTCTGCTATGCTATGCTACTTACTTAGAGTATATGAATGTATGTACATCTGTCTGTGGATCTTTAGTCTGAATATTACATTTTCTAAGCCCTGCTCTCTTGTCCTTGTTCCTGGGCAAAACCCTTGACAACTCCTGTTTGCCAGCCTAGGGGATTGACTCCCTAGGTCGACCACCTTCTCCACTTGTCTGACTTCCTGCGCTTCCGCCGCCTTTCCTGCACGTTGGACTTGTGGCCAATCCTCTTGTACCTCTATCCTCCGTGTTCCTGTTCTGCTTCGGACTTCATCTGAGCAGTCCTCCCCACTCCGTTCTTGCTGTTAGCTCTGACTGCAGTAGCCCTCCGACTCTCCCCTGTAGGGTGGACCAATCTCCGCCCGGCATTCCCACGCTTATCTAGTAGTCCATTGGTCCTCCTTTGGAGGACCTCTGCTCTGATGTCCTGTCGGAGCTTGTAGAACTCGAGTCAGACTACAATCCAAAATTAGGGGCATGTACTCGGGTAAGGGGCACAGTGTATGAGCTGAAGCCAAGCCCCTCAGACTCTGTCTTACCCCTGAGCATGGTCTTAACAATATTCGAACTAAGGAGGTACAGGGTTTTACAGGAGCTTATATACTGTAGGTATCAAGTAAGTAATCAGTCAGCATAGTGAAAAGCTATGTATGAGGCATGTGGAAAGTATATTAGTAAGTATACAATAGATCAAAGAAATGAAGTTGGAAATGAATACTAAGAGATGGATCAGTAAGCAAGGCAGAAAGGTATATTACCGGTAGCTAGAGAGCAGTGATCCAAAAGGAGATAGGTGTGAATCTGGAGATGAAACTGGAGTGCCAGACAGAATTTTAGGATGGAAGTCTGGGTCTAACAAGTGAGGATCTGGAGTTCCAGGTCCAGAAATACAGGATATGACAATCCTCGAGTCTGAGAATTTCACTGATGGAGAAATCTGTGAGAGTTGCCAGAGTGCAGAAGGAATGTTCCGGTGCTTGACTTGCAGTGGAACACTGTCATATACCTGATCCAACCACTCCAATATTAATATCTGCTCCGCTTTCTGACCACCTCCGCTCCATCCATCCTCCACTCTGTCCAATCACAGTCCACATTCTGCTCCTATGCTTCTGCTCGACCACCTGACCGGTCCCCTTCTTTAACGTCTCCATTCAACTGGAACCTCTTTCCCCATTTAGACATATCCTTCCCCCTTAGGTACATAGACCCTTACTTCCGGTGTGGGTACAACAAGTGCAGCAGAGAGAAATCGATCTACTACACAGTTGGGTCTTTGCTGCCTACTGCCTCACTTGAGAGCAAGCATGTTCGACCCTTAAGGGGATTGCTACTGGGGAGTACTAGTCTCTGTCTAAACGACCCTAATCAACCCTACCGCAAGTAGGATGAGGATCCGCAAAAATGCGGAACAAGCAGAACAAGCGGAACTCGCGCGGAACAAGCGGAACCCCAGTGGAACTCAAGCAGAATGGAAAGGAATGAAACAGAACTCAAACGGATACAGTGCGGTGTAGGAAGCCGATCGCTACTGAGCTAGTATCCCCTATCTTTCTGATCCTCTCCGACCCACTTTCCCATGCTGCCGCTCCACATCAATGTCGGCTGACAATCGGCCCAGTCGGTCGCACTCGATCCAAGTCGGACATTGTCTGCACATGCAATCAGTCAATATCCATCGTCTCATGTCATTGGCCCATCGTTTACTGGTACATATATCACTTACTTTCATTGCTTTCCATCCCCATTCGCATAACCGGACCGCTTATTGGCTTTTTATCGCCCCACCTCACACCTTATTACATGGACACAGAGAAATGAGTATTTAGCGATCCATGAGGCATATTAAGCGACCTGAAGTTCCCCTTCATCACTTAGTCTCATTTACTATATATTCCGCCCATGTTCTTAGTAGTTTCTCCAGCAAATTCTCACTTGGAAAGATTTCTTGTGTGATTTCTCATTGAGTTGTCGGCCGACTCTCTTAAATGTTCGCTCATCGTACTACACACACACCTCCCCTATTTCACTCATTTATCACTCAGGACCGCTCCACTTCGCTCAGCTTCACTCTCTCTTTGCTCAACTTCGATCGGCCAAGTCGGCATTGGCATCGGTATTGGCATTGGCATCAACTATTAGGTCAGACAATACAACTTGTTGTTGGTGGTTTGCATTGCACTGCTTCCCCTATAGGGTCGAACGCACTTGAATCGGCTGCAGTCGCGCTGACATCACAGTAGCTACCGAAACCCACAGCAGAACGTACTGATTTGTCGGAACTCGCAGGCGAAGTCGAAGGAAGTATATCACGAGGTTAGATTGATAGTGGGCATAAGTCAAAGCGGTCCTCTAGTAAGGTGAAGGGAAAGTGGGAAGGTAAAAGATGGGATTCCATAAAATACCCCCAAGCCCTGAGTACCACTACTTAAAGGGAAGATTATTTTCAAGGTACACTGAGGTACAGGTAGTAAGTTCTCAGGAAGCAGAAGTGAAGGCAGGCAGTGCACATGGGTGCAATACTCCGGAATAGGGGTCTGTGCCATAAGGGCATGTGTCAGTGTGATCCAGGTAACGTTAGAAGCAACGGGAAGAGAGATACAGCATACCAATGGACCTGGAAGGATGGGGACAGGACATGCAAAGGTTGTCCGACGATGCGTGGGAATATGGGATAGTGCGGGCAGGTTCCAAAGGATGCGCGGGAATGCGGAACCCATCGGACGATGCGCAGGAAATGTGGAACATGCAGAATACGCAGAACTGATGTGAGACAATGTGGAAAGGACGGGGTTTTACAGCTACAGTGGGGGAATTCCCCACACCGGATCACTGGTAATTCCTCTTACCACTTGATCACTGATCTGACGCGTACATATTGATATCCGCCCCGACTTATGTCTTTGCCTGTGTTAAGACCGTGCTCAGGGGTAAAGCGGAGTCTGAGGGGCTTGGCTTCAGCTTGTATGCTGCGTGCCTTACCCAAGTACGTGCCCCTAATTTCAGAATGTAGTCCGACACGAATTCTATGGGTTCCGACAGGGCGTCGGAATGGGGGTCCTCTGAAGGAGGACCAACGGACTACTAGGTGAGCGCGAGAAAGTCGGGTGGGGGTTGTTTCTGCCCAACAGGAGGGAGGCAGGAGACTACTGCGGTCGGAACCAACAGTAGAAGTGGAGCGGGAGGAACTGCTTGGATGAAGTCTGAAGCAGAGCGGAATGGAGGGGATGGATGTGAGAGTGTGGGGTTTAGTTCCGACGCACGGGAAGTCGGACGAGCAGAGGAACGGGGGAATGGGGGACCAGAGGACCGGAGGACCGGAGGGTCGGGGGAACAGGGAAACGGAGGGATGGAGCATTGGAGCATTGGAGCATTGGAGCATTGGAGCATTGGAGCATTGGAGCATTGGAGCATTGGAGCATTGGAGCATTGGAGTCGGGCAGAGGTAGCAGGGCTAATCCTGCTGAGATGCACTTCGTGCATTGTCAGGGAAGGAGAAATGAAGCAGACGGGGAAACAGGGGGTCGGACCAGGGGTGGGGATGTTCACAGGTGGTATTGGAGGTGCTCGGATCTGGTATATGACAGCTATGTATATAAGTAGGTTAGTTAGCATAAGTACTCCTTAGACTTAACCTCTTTGTTTCTACACTTATAGTAGACTTAGATGTTCATGCTCAATCCTATCTTTGTTCTTCATCATCATCTTTGACTGAGTCCTAGTGGTTGTGTGCTCGCCTTTACCATTTGGTGAACACTGGTCATAACATTAGGTTAAGTCTTCTTACCACTCCAACGCAAACTTTGTCTTGGACACTTTGTCTTTGACAAAAATTCACCGTGGTATTCTGCTGATATTTATCTCGTGGATTACATTTAACAATCATCTTCCAAGACACGTAGTATATCAATCTTTTCACATACACCTTTAGTAGAAATAGACCAGGCCCTTGCCTTACAGCGAGCCGCCAGTCTATAAGAGATAGTGACACTTACCTATTCTCACACATCTTCTGTTCGGCCCAAAACCCTGCTAACTGAACGCTACCCATCTTCTTTCATACTATAAAGAATGGCACTCACGACTGTCCTCTCACAGTCTAGTCACATTACAATAGGAGCTTGTGGGTACAAAGTAGACCCAAAGTTCACCGTGTCTTTTGTGAACTCCTTTCGAGTTCTACTTAGGTTGATGAACCGCTACACACGCTGTATTTGCACCTGTGTCATTATTGCTCCACCATTGAGATCTTGTCTCATCAGGGATAGAGCTCTGTTAGATACCGTGCCGACTCAGGAAGCAGAGGGGTCGGGGCTTGGCTTCAGCTCTTGCGCTGCGCCCTTAGCCAAGTACGTGCCCCGAATTTGGAGTGGGTTTGACATTGTCCAACGGTAGGACAAGTGGACTGCTTTGGTCCACTTTGAGGGTCGGGGAGTAAGAACTACTAGCGGTGGGCTGACTAGGAGCAGAGTGGAGAAGGCAGGGAGTGATGCGGAGAGTGGATAGGAGCAGGGGGAATGTTGGTAGGGGCGGGGAAGGCGGAGGATAATACGGAGGGGCGAAGGAGGATATTTGATAGGGGCGGAGTAATAAGGGAAAGACTTAGAGCACGGCTCTAAGTCGGAGCGGAGGGTCGGAGGTGACAACAAGTTGAGACTTGTGTCCAGAGGAGGCAAGGTTCTACTGAGAATTCTCACAAGATGTAACTGCAAGAAGACAAGTAATATTAAGGCTGAGGAAAAATATCTAAGTACAGGATATGTTATATACTTCTATGTATGAGGCAGTGATCAGGATAACTATGTAGTAAAGCTATGTACCAAGGATATAGTTTGTAAGTACTTTACATAGGTGAAGACATAAGTCAGAGCAGATATCAATATGTATGCGTTGGATCAGTGATTGAGCGGTAACAGGAATTACCAGTCGTCCGGAAGTAAGGGTCTATGTACTGAAGGGGAAAGTATATATCTAAAAGGGGAAAGAGATCCAGTTGAATGGAGAGGTTATGGAAGGGGACCGGTTGAGCGGTTGAGCAGAAGCATAGGGCGGAATGCGGACTTGTGATTGGGCGGAGCAGAGGATGGATGGAGCGGAGGGGGTCGGAAAGTGGAGCGGATATCAATATCGGAGCGGTCGGATCAGGTATATGACAAGCTCTCATAGTACACGACAACTCTACCTGTTATGAACACAATTGTCCATTCCTCCATGTCAGATATTGAGGTCCCGCCCCAAACCCAGACCAAAGAAACCCCTGACAGAGCCCAGATCCAATCCCCCATGCCCCAAGCATGGCACACATTGGTGCCATCATTTGTTGAACCATCCACCACCGCCATCACAGGCCCTTCTGCAATGCCAGGCATCTCAGGGCCTGGAATGACTATCATCACCCATGGGGACATTTTGGACGCAATCCACACTGTCATACAAACAGAAAGAGAGTACAACAAGGCCCAATGGGAGGAATTGAGGGTGAGGATCAGAGAAACAGAGGACAGCTTGATTGTGGCGAATGACAAGAATGTCACGCTAGCAAGGAGATTATGAGAGGCAGAGCAGAAAATCATGGCTTTGCAAAACTCATCTTTAACATTGACCTTGGGAGGCACCTCTGGAAGTTCAGGATCTGATCTCAAAATGGCCAGACCAACAGAGTTCACAGGAGACAAGAACTCTATTGACGTTGAACAATTCCTCATCCAGTGCAACATCTATTTCACAGGTTACCCAAATGCCACCAACCAACAGAAAGGCAACTGCACTCTTTCATTCTGCAAAGGCTCTGCAGCAAAGTGGGCAGAAACAGCATACGCGGCTGAAATGGGAGGACAGTGGAACTATGTTGCATTGAAACAAGAGATGGTTGCCATGTGGGGAGTTATTAACAAAGCAGAGGAGGCTGCCAGAGAGTTGGATGCACTGTTAAGACCGTGCTCAGGGGTAAAGCAGAGTCTGAGGGGCTTGGCTTCAGCTCATATGCTGCACCCCTTACCCGAGTACGTGCCCCTAATTTTGGAATGTAGTCCAACATGAATTCTATGGGTTCTGACAGGACATCGGAATGGGGGTCCTCTGAAGGAGGACCGACAGACTACTAGGTGAGCATGGGAAAGTTGGGCGGGAGTTGTTCCACCCGACAGGAGGGAAGTGGGAGACTACTGCAGTCAGAACCAACAGTAGAAGCGGAGCGGAAGAAACTGCTTTGGATGAAGTCCAAAGCAGAGCGGAATGGAGGGGACAGATGCGAGAGTGCGGGGTCTAGTTCTGACATATGGGAAGTCGGAGGAGTGGAGGGATGGGGGAACGGGGGAACGGAGGGTCGGAGGATTGAAGGATTGGAGGATTGGAGGGTGGCTGACCTAGGGAGTCAATCCCCTAGGCCAGCTAACAGGAGTTGACTAGGATCAGGCCCAAGTCAAAGAACAGAAGAGCAGGGCTTAGAAAAGGTAATATTCAGACTGAGTATCTACAGACAAATGTACATATGTTTATATACTCTAAGTGATGAGCATAGCATAGCAGAAGGCTATGTGCTGAGTGTACAGGATTATAATAGGATGACTGAGACATACAAGAATAAGGCTCAGGGAACAGTATGTACGCGACAGATCAGAATTGCTAGGGTATAGGAATTACCAGTGACCCAAAAAGCGGAACTATGATACTAAATGGGGATAGGACCAGTTGAGTGGTTCCTAGTCTAGGAGTGGACTGGTGAGGCAGTCGGACAGACTAATAGTTGGGTGGGGGAATATGAGTGGAACTGAAGGACCCCCATGTGGGTCGGAAAAGCGGAGGGAGTAGGAGTAGGATCGGGCAGGTCAATAGGGTGGAGGAGCGGAACCCCAGATAGGGTCGGATGGAAGGGGTATGGGGTCGGAGGACATAGGGGTAGTGTCAGAGAAGTGGAACAGGGTCAGGTGGAGGTAGCAGGGCTAATCCTGCTGAGATGCACTTTGTGCATTGTCGGAGAAGGAGGAATGGAGTGGACGGGGAAACAGGGGGTCGGACCAGGGGTGGGGATGTTCACGGGTGGTATTGGGGGTGCTTGGATCCGGTATATGACATGCACTCAGACAAGGAAACCGCACAGTTGTGGAATTCATCTCTGAGTTCCGACAGAAGATGGCATATTGCCAATTCTCTGATTACAGACTTGGTCACAAGTTCCGGTTCGCACTCAATCAATGAGTCAGAAATCAACTGGCTCACGTCAACCCCAAGGACAAAGATACTTTGGACAAGTTGATTGCACAAGCTCAAATGATTGGGCAGAACTTTGAGGAACTTGACAATGAGAAAAAGAATGTTCCCTGGACACCCCATCATCAATGGCAAGGTGCTGCTGCAACATCTGCACCAGTAGCACCCAAGACTGTGTCTTGAGGAGGAAATGTGATGGACGTAGATGCATCCAAGACAGGAGGTAGACCCCAACCTCAAGGACACTGGCTCGTAACTGCAAAGGAAAACCCTTTAACAAGGGAAAAGGACCAGCTGTCTGAGCCATCAAGGATGAAGAAGAACCAGCAGCAAAGCCACTCACACTGGAAGATATTAACTTCATTGTCAATGAGAGGATCTGCCTCTCCACCATGTGTAACACAGAGAAGAAGGGTTTTTAAATAGATCAAAGTTGACTGCGAACTTAGATCAGAAGAATTGTTTCTCCATTCTCGGTGACTCAGCAATTATGTTTACAGAAGTATCAGAAGTTTGTTCTGGGAATAAACGAGAGCATTTTTACTTGCCAGTTACATTGGAAGGAAAACACAAGAAAGCAACTGTTAATGCTCTACTAGTAGACTGTGGAGCAACAAACCTCTTCATCAGCAAAAGGTTTGTAGAAAAGAACCAAGTCTAAACCAAGCAGTTGTTGTGAACACTACCAGTCCACAATATCAATGGAACTAAAATCTCTGCCGGACCAATCAAAAGTTACACCAATTTGAAACTCATCATAGGGGATCATGAGGAAGAAGTAGCCTTTCTGATCATAGATCTAGGAACCAATGATGTTATCATTGGAATAGATTGGCTATGGTACCATAATCCCAGTATCGATTGGAACATGGGAAAGGTGGCATTAGACTGTTGTCTGGTCAAGTGTCAAGAAGCCAAGGTCAAGGACAAAAAGACCAAGGCAAAGAAGCAAAGGACCACAAACTCTTCAATCCTTGAGGTGTTGCCTGAGTTGATACTGACAGAAGATGTCGAAGATGTCAAGATGGAGGAAGTCTCTACCAGTCATCAGATTCATGCGACAGGCTTCAACTCTTCACCTTTGTCGCATAAATTGCAAGGACATGTCGAGATGGAGGAAGTCGAGGATGAGAATTCATCACAAATGTGTGGATCAGGTATAAGAGCTCTGTTGTGTCAGAGTTAGCTCAACAGGAGGAAAAGAAGAAGGAAAAGAAGCCTGTTGAAGAGATGGTCCCAGAATGGCTCCATGACTATCTCAAGGTCTTCTCTGAAGAAGAGTCTACTTGGTTCCCTGAGTCCAAGATGTGGGATCACAAGGTAGACCTCAAGGATCCAAATGATCTTCCTCCAAACACAAAGGCATATCCCCTTTTGCCCGTCAAAAATGAAGCATGTGAGAAGTGGCTCAAACAAGAATATGATTTAGGACGACTGAGAGATTCTGAATCTCCAGTAGTGTTAAGGCCATGCTCAGGGATAAGACAGAGTCTGAGGGGCTTGGCTTCAGCTCGTACGCTGTGCCCCTTACCCGAGTAGGTGCCCCTAATTTCAGATTGTAGTCCAACTTGAGTTCTATGAGCTCCAACAGGATGTTGGAGCAGAGATCCTCCAAAGGAGGACCAACAGACTACTAGATAAGTGCAGGAACATTGGGTGGAGATTGGTCCGCCCTACAGGGGAGAGTCGGAAGGCTACTGCAGTCGAAGCTAACAGTAGGAACGGAGCAGGGGAGACTGCTCGGATGAAGTATGAAGCAGAACAGAAACACGGAGGATAGAGGTGCGAGAGGATTGGCTACAAGTCCGACACGCGGGAAAGACAGCAGAGGCATGGGAAGTTGAACAAGTGGAGAAGGTGACCGACCTAGGGAGTTAATTCTCTAGGCCAGCAAACAGGAGTTGTCAAGGGTTTTGCCCAAGAACAAGGACAAGAGAGCAGGGCTTATAAAAGGTAATATTTAGACTGAGTATCTACAGACAGATGTACATATGTTTATATACTCTAAGTAAGTAGCATAGCATAGCAGAAGGCTATGTGCTGAGTGTATAGGATTACAAGAGAGATGACTGAGACATACAGTGGCTCAAAAAACTGTCCACATGTTTTCACACTTTTCACTATCTATGATATTGTGTGAGAATGTACAAACACATCAAGGGCATGCTGGTACCATATTGGAGTACTACTTCAGGGCTTCCAATTGAGCTATATGGTGTGGGAATTGGCCAAGATATGGTGGAGATATGAGGCTTACAAAATGATGACTCATGTGGACAGTTTTTTGACTCAAATATTTTACAGTGATAATCAGGTATTCTAGTACATTGTGTGACCTCCCTTGGCTTTAATTACTGCCTCTATCCTTCTAGGCATACTCTCAATCAATTTCTGGCAATATTCTGCTGTAATCCTTGCTCATTCCACTGCTACTCTCTCCCATAGCTCCTATACTACTTTAAGGGGGGTTTCATAGGCTTGAAGCTTCTTCTTGAGTGTTCCCCAGAGATGTTCAATGACATTGACATCAGGGGACTGTGCTGGTCAGTCAAGAACATTGATATTATGTTCTTTAAACCATTGTCTGGCTCTTCTAGATATGTGCTGGGGATCATTATCCTATTGGGAAATGATGTCTTTTTCATCAATCCCTAATTCAGCTATGCTAGACAGCAAGTGGTCATTTAGAATGTCCACATACTGCTCAGCATCCATCCTCCCCTCAACTTCAGCAAGTATATCCACACCATTCCATCCCATACAGCCCCATACCATTAGAGAACCTCCTTCAAATTTGACAGTCTCACTAACCTCTCTGTCTGTTAGAAAATCCCTCTTCTTTTTCCACACATATACCTTCCCATCTGACCCAATCCTATTGATTTTGGTCTCATCTGACCATATAACATGCTTTCGGTCCTCTACAGTCCAGTTTTGATGGGCCAAGCCAAAGGTAGTCTTCTCTGTCTATGTTTGATAGAGAGAAGAGGCATTTCTTCTTGTTACTGCCTTGAGATGAACTGCCTTGAGAACATTCCTCACAGTTTGTGAAGAGACAGTGGTGGTGATGGTGGAATTGATATAATGGGTGGCTTGGACAGCATCATTAGCCTTTCCTGTAGTGATATGTTGGATGATAGCCTTCTTATTAGCAGAGGTGGACATCCTCCACAAGAGTTTTCCTTGTCCAGATGGCTTTCTTTGATACACTTGGCCACAGTAGACTTGCATACTTCAGTTCTAGAGAAAATTTGATAAGCAGAGAGGCCAGCATAGGACAAAGAGAGGATATTATCCCTTTGGGCAGAGGAGATGGCTTTCATGGTGATTATGACTATGACACATGAGACATTCTGGTTTATATAGTTAGATATAGTTTTAAGAGTATGCCTAGAAGGATAGAGGCAGTAATTAAAGCCAAGAGAGGTCACACAATATACTAGAATACCTGATTATCACTGTAAAATATTTGAGTCAAAAAACTGTCTGCATGAGTCATCATTTTGTAAGCCTCATATATCCACCATATCTCAGCTGATTCCCACGCCATAGGGCTCAATTGGAAGCCCTGAAGTAGTACTCCAATATGGTACCAGCATGTACTTGATGTGTTTGTACATTCTCATAAAATATCATAGATAGTGAAAAATGTGAAAACATGCAGACAGTTTTTTGAGCCACTGTACGAGAAAGAGGCTCGGAGAATAGTATGTACGTGACGGATCAATAATCACTCGGGGATGGGATTACTGGTGATCCGAAAGGAGGAACTATGATACCAAACAGAGATAGGACCAGTTGAGTGGTTCCTAGTCTAGGAGTGGACCAGTGAGGTGGTCGGGTGGACTAATAGTCAGACAGGGCAATATGAGCAGAACTGAAGGAACCGAGTGGGTTAGAAAAGTGGAGGGAGTAGGATCAGGCGGACTGATAGGGCAGAGGAGCGGAACCCCAGATAGGGTCGGATGGAAAGGGAATGGTGTCAGAGGGAATAGGGGTAGCATTGGAGGAGCAGACTGGAGTCAGGCAGAGGTAGCAGGGCTAGTCCTGCTGAGATGCACTTCATGCATTGTTGGGGAAGGAGGAATGAAGCGGACAGGGAAACAGGGGGTCAGACCAGCAATAGGGATGCTCACAGGTGGTGTTGGAGGTGCTCAGATCTGGTATATGACGAGTAGCAGCTCCTTTCTTCTTTGTTGCCAAAAAAGACAGGAAGCTCAGACCTGTCATGGACTATCGGATGTTGAATGAGAAAACCATCCGAAATGCATATCTGGCATATACCTGATCCGACCGCTCTGATATCAATATCCGCTCCACTTTCCGACCACCTCCGCTCAATCCATCCTCCGCTCCGTCCAATCATTGTCCACATCCGCTACTACGCTTCTGCTCGACCACCCAACCAGTCCCCTTCTTTAACATCTCCATTCAACTGGAACCTCTTTCCCTGTTTAGACATATACTTTCCCCTTAGGTACATAGACCCTTACTTCCGGATCACTGGTAAATCCTCTTACCACTCGATCACTGATCCAATGCATACATATTGATATCCACTCCGACTTATGTCTTCACCTGTGTAAGTACTTACAAATTATATCCTTGGTACATAGCTTTACAACATAGTTCTTCTAATCACTGCCTCACACTTAGAAGTATATAACATATCCTGTACTTAGATATTTTCCTCAGTCTTAATATTACTTGTTGTCTTGCAGTTTCTACTTGTAAGAATTCTCAGTAGGACCTTGCCTCCTCCGGACACAAGTTTCATCTTGTTGTCACCTCCGACCCTCCGCTCCAACTTAGAGCCATGCTCTAAGTCTTTCCCCTTACTTCTCCGCCTCTATCAATAATCCCCCTTTGCTCCTATCCACCCTCCGCATTATCCTCCACCTCCTCCACTCCAATCCTAGTCAGCCCACCACTAGTAGCACTTACCTCCTGACCCTCAAAGCAGACCAAAGCAGTCCACTCATCCTACCCTCAAACCACGTTGGACCTGCTCCAAATTTGGGGCACATACTTGGCTAAGGGTGCAGCACAAGAGCTGAAGCCAAGCTCTGACCCCTCCGCTTCTTGAGCTCAGCATGGTACCTAACAATATCCTCTCCCTTGTTCTCAAGATCTCATTGATTGTCTCTCTGGTGCAAAACTCTTTTCGAACATGGATGTTTGATGGGGTTATAATAATATTAGGATGAAAGTAGGGGACCAGTGGAAGGCCGCCTTTAAAACTCCTTTTGGACATCATGAGCTGGTCGTAATGTACTTTGGCATGACAAACTCTCCTGCTACCTTTCAAACTATGATGGACCAAATCTTCCAAGATCTAAAGGAAGGCAAGGTCATTGTAGTATACATCGATGACATCTTGGTTTTCACCAATGACAATGTAGAAAAACATCGAAAGGTGGTACACAAAGTACTACAAAGACTCAAGGACAATGACCTCTATCTCAAGCTGGAGAAGTGTTCCTTTCAGAAGAAAGAAGTGGAGTTTCTCGGTTTAATCATCAAAGATGGACATGTCTCCATGGATCTGGTCAAGGTTAAAGGATTTCAGGAATGGCCCACTCCTACCTGTGTCAAGGATATTCAATGATTCATGAAATTTGCAAATTTTTATTGTTGATTCATTCTTGGATTTTTGAACATTGCCAGACCTATGAACAAGCTCATCAGGAAGGATGTAGCATGGGAATGGACAGACAAGCAAGAAAATGCCTTCAAAACCCTTAAAGACAATTTCACTTCTGCACCAGTACTAGTTATGCCAGATGCAAAAATGAAACAGAAGATAGAGAGTGACACATCTGACTATACTACTGGTGGTGTACTTTCTCAATTGGAAGAGGATGGGATTTGGCATCCAGTGGCCTTTTTTAGCAAGTCGATGAACGATGCAGAGAGGAACTATAATATCCATGACAAAGAATTTTTGGCTATCATTCATGCGTTGGAGGAGTGGAGGCATTATGTGCAAGGCACACCTCATCCGGTGGAAATTTGGACAGACCACAAGAACCTCGAATACTTCATGACAAGTCAGAAGTTGACTCACAGACAAGTGAGATGGTCCTTATTCCTTGCAGAATACAACTTTACACTGCAACACAAACTGGGGAAGGTTAACGACACTGCCAATGCTCTGTCCAGGAGGCCAGACCACAGAGGGGGGGGGGTAGAAAACAACAATTCTGATCGTGTGCTATTAAAACCCAAGTTTTTCCATGTTAAAGCCACAAAGAGAGGTCAGGTTCTGATAGAAGGAGAACAAACACTGTTGAAGTGTATCAGAAACTGCACCAATTTAGACCCAGAAGTCCGAAATGCTATCAAAACTCTTAAGAAAGCCCCTGTACAGTTGAGAAGAGGAATAGAGGAGTGGAATACAGAGGATGGACTCATTCTATTCAGAGGTTTGGTTTACGTTCCCAACAACAAGGAAATTCATCACTCAGTGCTAGAGATCTTTCATGACTCGCCTGCAGCAGGACATATGGGACGTGCCAAAACTCTTGAATTGATTTCCTGGAATTATTGGTGGCCCCAGATGCAGAAGTGGGTTAATGACTATGTAGATGGATGTGATTGATGCAAACAAACAAAGGTGTTACTGTCTAAACCCCACGGACCCTTGAAGCCAAATGAAATCCCAGAAGGTCCATGGTAAACCATTAGCTGTGATCTTATCACCGATCTACCCATCTCTCAAGCCAAGAATAGCATCCTAGTAGTTGTTGATTGATTCACAAAGCAAGCACATCTTGCTCCTACCACCAAGGACATTAATTCCAAAGGAATTGCGGACTTATTTCTCAAACATGTATGGAAGTTGCATGGAACACCAAAGAAGGTGATTTTGGAAAGGGGAACACAATTTGTGTCAAAGTTTATGCAGGAAGTCTCGAAAAGACTAGGAACCAAGTGGTCCATGTCAACAGTGTATCACCCTCAAACCGATGGACAAACTGAACGAGTCAATCAAGAAGTAGAACAATATCCTTGGCTCTTCACGTCTTGCCGTCAAAATGACTGGGCATCGTGGCTTCCCATTGCAAAATTTACACACAACAATTCCATTACAACGACTGGACATTCTCCTTTCAAACCCTCTATGGTTATAACCCCAAATTTGTCATTTCTCCTAACTCCTCTAATACCGTTCCTCAAGCCAATGAGAGAATAGCCGAAATGAAAGAAGCACAGAAAGAAGTGAAGGCAATGCTAGAAATAGCAAATGATCGAATGAAACACTTCTACAATCATGGAGTAAAAGATGCACCTGTTATAGAAGTTGGACAGAAGGTCTGGTTAGATGCCAAGAATATTAAACACGGCACCCAAGTCAGAAGTTGTCAGATCACTGCCTTGGGCCCTTTGAAATACTCGAGTGAATAGGCAAGTTAAACTACCGGATCAAATGACCCAAAACATATAAGATCCATCCAGTGTTTCATGTGGGATTGCTCACACCGCACAAAACTTCCACACTAACACCTCGAGTCGCTCCCACACATCCACCCTCAGATATTGTCCAATCCAAAGAAGAATGTCAATGTTAGGTACCATGCCAGGCTCAAGAAGTGGAGGGGTCAGGGCTTGGCTTCAGCTCTTGCGCTGCACCCTTAGCCGAGCATGTGCCCCAAATTTGGAGCGGGTCCAATGTTGTCCGACGGTAGGACAAGTAGACCGCTTTGGTCCACTTGAGGGTCGGGAAGTAAACGCTACTAGTGGTGGGCCGACTAGGAGCGGAGCGGGAAAGGTGGAGGATAGTGCGGAAGGTAGATAGGATCAAAGGGGTTTATTGATAGAGGCAGAGAAGCAAGAGAGAAGACTTAGAGCACTGCTCTAAGTTGGAGCAGAAGGTCGGAGGTGACAACAAGATGAAACTTGTGTCTGGAGAAGGCAAGGTCCTACTGAGAATTCTCACAAGTAGAGACTGCGAGAAGACAAGTAATATTAAGACTGAGGAAAATATCTAAGTACAGGGTATGTTATATACTTCTAAGTGTGAGGCAGTGATTAGAAGAACTATGTTGTAAAGCTATGTACCAAAGATATAGTTTGTAAGTACTTACTCAGGCGAAGACATAAGTCAGAGCGGATATCAATATGTATGCGTCGGATCAGTGATTGAGCGGTAAGAGGAGTTACCAGTGATCCAGAAGTAAGGGTCTACAGTGGCTCAAAAAAGTGTCTGAATGATTATGCATTTTCAAGTAATTGAACAATAGCAAGGCAGAACCAAACAATGACCAAAGGGTATAGGGACATGTCTGAAAGCCCTGTATCATGGCTCAAACCTGAGATATATAGCGTGGGAACCCGACCATATATAGGCAAGCTATGGTAATTCTAAATACATGACTCATTCAGACACTTTTTTGACTTTTTATTGACATCACAAAATCAGACCATTCATACACAATACTCTTAATTAAAGCCATTTCATAATGATAATGTGGTCTGATTGCAGTATTATTTGAATATATAAACCCACATAAAATCATGAAATTCAACATAATCATCATGAAGCCCACCCCCTCTGCTCACAAGGATAATATCCTTGTTCTCTGTACCTCTGGTTTATCTACTAGGCAAATTGCCTCAAAAACTAGTCTTGGAAAGTCTACTATTACTACAGTCATAAAGCAGTACATGCCAGAGAAGTAAAATCATCAAATGGGATGTCCTCCCAAGCTTACTCCACAGAACAAAAGAGCTATTGTTCACCAAATTCTATCTGGCAAGGCTTCAAATGCTACCCAAGCTACCAATCATCAATTCCATCATCTCCACTCCTGTCGCCACCCAAAGTGTCAGAAACACCCTCAAGGCAGCCAATCTTAAGGCTGTAACCAAGAAGAAAAGACCTCCTCTCTGTAGCTCATAGGAAGAGAAGACTGGCCTTTGCTTTAAAGCACCAACATTAGAGTGTGGAAGACTGGAAGAAGGTTATTTGGTCAGATGAAATAAAAATCAATAGAATGGGGTCATATGGTCAGGAATATGTGTGGAAAAAGGCAGGAGAACCATTAGGAGAAAGAGAAGTCAAGGGTACACTGAAGTTTGGAGGAGGAAGTATGATGGTATGGGGTTGTATGGGGTGGAATGGTGTGGAGATTCTTTGTGAAGTGGAAGGATGGATGAATGCAGAGTAGTACATCTCCATTCTAGAGGAGTGTCTACTCAAAAGCATGCAGGAGTCAGGAATTGATGAAGAAGACATTATCTTTCAACAAGATAATGACCCCAAGTACACCTCGAAACTGGCTACAACATGGTTTGAAGACCATGATATCAATGTTCTATCATGGCCAGCACAGGCTCCAGACCTCAATCTCATTGAACATCTCTGTGAATTACTCAAAAGACCACTTGCTGCCTATCAAGATCCTCCACAGGGGCTATTTAAACTATGGGAGAGAGTTGCAGCAGAGTGGAAAAAGGTTGCTGAAGAGGAGTATCAAAAATTGATAGAAAGTATGCATAGGAGGATTGCAGCAGTTATTAAAGCCAAGGGGGGTAGCACCAAGTACTAGAATCATACAACAGTCTTGGTTCAATACAAAGTCAAAAAAGTGTCTGAATGAGTCATGTATTTAGAATTACCATAGCTTGCCCATATATGGTCGGGTTCCCACGCAATATATCTCAGATTTGAGCCATGATACAGGGCTTCAGACATGTCCCTATACCCTTTGGTCATTGTTTGGTTCTGCCTTGCTATTGTTCAATTATTATAGAAGGTGACCAGTCAGGCAGTTGAGCAGAGCAGAAGCAGACGATGATTGGACGGAGCGGAGGATGGATGGAGCAGAGGTGGTCAGAAAGCGGGGAAGGATGTAGAATCAGGTGGAGTGGATATTGATATCAGAGCGGTCGGATCAGGTATATGACAGTCAAGTAGAAAAGTGATATCCAGCAGAATATGGCAAAAGAAGCTACAATACAAAGTAAAATGGAAAGGGCATCCATTGAAAGAAGCGACATGGGAAAGCAAGGAAAATCTGAAGAACTCCCCCAGATTAGTCAGCAAATTTTACACCACACATCCTGACACTCCAAAATTGCACCGAATTGCTAGTTCTATCATTCCAATTCTGCAGACAACCCGGTTTCCTAGAGTGGCAACAGAAAAATATCCAACCATCCTATATTTGCGAGGATGCTCATCCTAAAAAGGGGGTAATGTGATGAATCCCCAATATGAATCATTTTTATTTCTTGGTTTCCCTCTGGTTACTTCTCATTCCCAAACTGGTCACGTGACTTTGCTTCCTGTCACAGTTTCACCTCTTCACATATCACCCGTGTTTCTCCAATTGGTTCCCCAACTCCACAGGCTAGAACAATCTTGCTTCCAGAAAAAGTACTGGTTGGATCTTGGGTTTCTATTTAGTCACTGTCCATGACTCATTGCTTATATATCCTGATGTCATGCTTCATCATCTGCAGTTGTTGTACAACTCTTTTCTCATTGGCTGATTTGTTTCATACTCAGATATCTCCTATTCAATGTTATGTATATAAGTAGGTTAGTTAGCATAAGCACTCCTTAGACTTAACCTCTTCGTTTCTACACTTGTGATAGACTTAGATGTTCACGCTCAATCCTATCTTTGTTCTTCATCATCGTCTTTGACCGAGTCCTAGTGTCATATACCGGATCCGAGTACCCCCAGTACCACCTATAAGCATCCCCACCCCTGGTCCAACCCCCTGTTTCCCCGTCCGCTCCATTCCTCCTTCCCCGACAATGCATGAAGTGCATCTCAGCAGGATTAGCCCTGCTACCTCCACCCGACCCTGTTCCACTTCTCTGACATTACCCCTATGTCCCCCGACCCCATACCCCTTCCATCCAAACCCTATCTGGGGTTCCACTCCTCCGCCCTATTGGTCCGCCCGATCCTACTCCTACTCCCTCCGCTTTTCCAACCCATGGGGTCCTTCAGTTCCGCTCATATTCCCCCACCCAACTGTTAGTCTGTCCGACCGCCTCACCAGTCCACTCCTAGACTAGGAACCACTCACTGGTCCTATCCCCGTTTAGTATCATAGTTCCGCTTTTCGGATCACTGGTAATCCCTATACCCTAGTGATTCTAATCTGTCGTGTACATACTGTTCCCTGAGCCTTATTCTTGTATATCTCAGTCATCCTATTGTATTCCTGTACACTCAGCACATAGCCCTCTGCTATGCTATGCTCATCATTTAGAGTATATAAACACATGTACATTTGTCTGTAGATACTCAGTCTGAATATTACCTTTTTCTAAGCCCTGCTCTTCTGTTCTTGACTTGGGCCTGATCCTAGTCAACTCCTGTTAAAGCCGGCCTAGGGGATTGACTCCCTAGGTCGGCCATCCTCCAATCCTTTGATCCTCCAATCCTCCAATCCTCCAATACTCCGTTCCCCCATTCCCCGTTCCCCCGTTCCCACATTCCTCCCACTCACCCACTTCCCGTGCATTGGAACTAGACCCCGCACTCTCACATCTGTCCCCTCCGTTCTGCTCTGCTTTGGACTTCGTCCAAGCAGTTCCTTCTGCTCCACTTCTACTGTTGGTTCCAACCCCAGTAGTCTCCCGCCTCCCTCCTGTCAGGTGGAACAACCCCCACCCAACTTTCCCGTGCTCACCTAGTAGTCCGTCGGTCCTCCTTCAAAAGGACCCCCGTTCTGACGTCCTGTTGGAACCCATAGAATTTGTGTTGGACTACATTCTGAAATTAGGGGCACATACTTGGGTAAGGGGTGCAGCA